>NC_079394.1:31455390-31515390 GCF_029220125.1 Pseudoliparis swirei | reverse complement strand
TCTGCTGCGGGGAAGGGACAGGACGCGCGCGCACACACACACACAAACACACACACACAAACAGAGGGAGATGGAGATCAGTGCACCTGTCCGAGAGCTCAGGTATGAAGACAACCTGAGTTTAAAACAAGTTTCTGTTGATAAAGACTTTTCTGTTTTAGTGAAGCACTCAAACGCAACGCGGTGACGTCACGCGACAGGTGTCCTTTATATTAAAATATACGAGACGTGAAACACGGAGGACCGGCTCTGGCCTGAGGTCACATGAGACCCCGATCCCCCGCGCGGGTCGGACCGCAGACCGCAGACCGGCAGACCGGCAGACCGGTAGACCCGCAGACCCGCAGACCGGTAGACCCGCAGACCCGCAGACCGGTAGATAGGCAGACCGGTAGACCGGTAGACCGGTAGACCCGCAGACCGTAGACTGCGGTAGACCGGCTCCTTTCTGTAGTGATGACAACACGCAAGAGTTCACCCCCCCATGACACTATATTAAATATATGATCACTAATTTACTCTTTATATATATATATACATATACATACGTTTATATAAATATATAATATATATATATTATATATATATGAATAAGTATTCAGGTATTTTTAAATTGATAAATGCTTGTATAAAGATATGTAAATAAGTATATATAGTATATATATAAATATATGTCGATGTATAAAAGTATATATAGTATATATATATATATATGTGTGTGTGTATTCAACATATAAACATGGTTATATAAATAAATGTATATAAGTATATATAAAATAAATATATAACTGTATATATGTAAATAAGTATAAATAGTATATATATAAGTATATAAAGTATATACATAATTCTATGTATATAAGTATATATATAGTATACATATAAATATATATATGCATATAAGTATATATAGTATATATATAAATATATATATGTATATAAGTGTAAATAGTATATATAAAAATATATATATGTATATAAGTATAAATACTATATATATATATATAAATATATAAATGAATATAAGTATATAAGGTATATATATATAAATATATATATATATGTATAAATAGTATATATATAAATATATATATATATAAGTATAAATAGTATATATATATATATATAAGTATAAATAGCAAATTCCTCAACACCGCAAACTCAAGAGGTAAATAATCCCATAATTCATCAGGAGGCCTGATCAACATCCACTGATGGGGGTGTGTGTGTGTGGGGGGGGGGGGGGGTGTCTGAGTCAATTCACGTGTTTTCCAGCTGTTAAAATGAAAACAAAAACACAGTCCTCTGGTCCCCGGTCCCCGGTCCCCGCGCGCCCCGCACCGGGACTGTTACCTGCCATCTGCAGCGGCCGCGCGGGGTGCAGCGGGCTGAGCGGGTCCCCGCCGCCGGAGCCCTGCAGGCGCGCGCGCTCCACCACGTCGTGGTCGGCCCGGCAGAAGAGCCCGTCCTCCCGCAGCGCGAACTCGTCCCCCGGGATGAGCTGCCGGCTGCACGCCACGCAGCGGAAGCACTCGATGTGGTACACCTTGGCGCGCGCGCGCATCACGAAGTCGTTCTTGCTGAAGCCGATGTTGCACTTGGCGCACTTGATGCCGTACAGCCTGCGCGCGCGCACACACACACACACACACACACACACACACACACACACACACACACAGGCGTAAAACACACGGCCCATCAGCGGCGGCTCAGTCACTCCACACATCGAATTATAAAATAATTACAATTATAAAAAACAATTTCACCAAAAAAAGCATAATCAATAATTTGTAATAATCATATTATAATTACAATAATACGAATAATATAAATTACAATAACATGTTTTAATTATTTCTAAGCGCAAACAATATTTAATTCATTATTATCGTTATTACTATTATTATTATTATCATTATTATTATACAATACATGATGTTATTCTATTTAATTGTTGTTGTTTTTCGAGACTTTTATAAACAACGTGAATTATTATTATAATTCACATTGTATATTATTATCGTCCATCTTTTAATAACATTAAACAACAACTCAACCATTAATACAGTTGTTGTCTAATAATTGTTGACGTGTAATAACACCAACATCCCTGAGTTATCTACACTATATTAATAATTATAAATATCTCCATCGTGTCTGGATTAATCCGTTGTGATGGCTTCGTGTGGAACGTTGTTGTTGTTGTTGTTGTTGTTGTTGTGTAAATAATGTCATCATAACACTACCAGGCCGCTCGTTCTGCAGCAAGAACAACAAAATGATTATGATCATAAAGTCAAATCAATGAATTCATCTCCTGAGATCACAGCTCCGCGGCTGGGATCAGCCCAAAATTATCACAATTGTGAAATGTAAAAATTAAAAAAAAGTAAAACAGAAGAAGAAAAAAGTCCTAGTCCAAGTCCCGGTGCGTCCAGCCCGGTGCCCCCGCGCGAGAGGGTCGTGGTCCCGGGTCCTACCTGATGTAGTCCCGCTTGCAGTACGTCTTCCCGTCGCGCACGAAGCACGTGCACGACTCGTCCAGGTACTGGCTGCACTCGGCGCACTTGAGGCAGGCGGCGTGCCACTCCAGGTCCGGCGAGACCCGCAGGATGAACTGGTCGTGGATCTGGTTCCCGCAGCCCACGCACAGGGAGATCAGCCGCTTCTCTGGAAGACCACGCACGAGCAGGACACACATCACACACACTGCGCACGCACATATTAACATCATTACCCGAGAATAAGGCCTGCATTAACTTTTATTCTTCTTATATATGGACTGAATAAGGAATACAGTCTGAGGTCCTAATAGTCTGAATGCCATGAGACCCGGGCCGGGACTGGCCCGGCCCGGCCCGGCTCGGGGCTTACTTTTCGGCGGGTCCCCCATGTCTCCCATGTCCGCAGAGGAGCGCGACGCGAGGTCCGCTGTCAGCGGGCTGCGGGGCGCCGGGAGCCGGGCTGCTGTGCTCCGCTGCCGGGGGCTGTCTCCGGGGCCGGGGGGGCGGCGGGGGCTCGTGCGGTCCGGGAGAGGAGAGAGTGCGCGTGCGGATGCGTGTGTTCCCGGAGCGGTGTGTGTGGAGCTCTGAGGCGGCGGGCAGGCGGGCTGACGTAGGCCGGCCGCACGTCATCTGCATGGGCAGCTGATTGGCTGGTGCCCCCCCCCCCCCCCAAACACACACACACACACCATGCAGACACGCGCGCGCACACACACACACACACACACACACACACACACTGGCACACTTCTTGCATGTCACTTGTTTCAGCTTCACTTTGCTCTTTTCTGTTCTTCTCTATTTATTTATTTCGTGTTGTTTACTTAGTGGAGAAACACCTCTCTTCATCTCTCTCTTCATCTCTCTCTTCATCTCTCTCTCTTCATCTCTCTCTTCATCTCTCTCTCTTCATCTCTCTCTTCATCTCTCTCTCTTCATCTCTCTCTCTTCATCTCTCTCTTCATCTCTCTTCATCTCTCTCTTTTCATCTCTTTCTTTTTTACTTTAACTTTCAATGAACATAGTAATGTATAGAGGGGAAACACGTATTAATAAGACGTTATGAATCATTCCAATGAAGAGCTCAATGAAAACAGCAAGTCCTCTCAATGGGAGGAGTCCACCTGAAGAACGAGAAGTCCACCTGAAGAACGAGAAGTCCACTTGAAGAACGAGAAGTCCACCTGAAGAACGCGAAGTTCACCTTAATAACGAGAAGTCCACCTGAATAATGAGAAGTCCACCTGAAGAACGAGAAATCCATCAAAAGAACGAGAATTCCACCTGGAGAACAATACGTCTACCTGGAGAACAATAAGTCTACCTGAAGAACGAGAAATCCACCGAAATAAGTTCACCTGAAGAAGGAGAAGTCCACCTTAAGAACGAGAAGTCCACCTGAAGAAGGAGAAGTTCACCGAAAGAAGCAGAAGTCCCCCTGAAGAACGAGAAGTCCACCTGAAGAAGGAGAAGTTCACTTGAAGAAGGAGAAGTTCACCTGAAGAAGGAGAAGTCCACCTGAAGGAGAAGTTCACCGAAAGAAGCAGAAGTCCCCCTTAAGAACGAGAAGTCCACCTGAAGAAGGAGAAGTTCACTTGAAGAAGGAGAAGTTCACTTGAAGAAGGAGAAGTCCACCTGAAGAAGGAGAAGTCCACTTGAAGAATGAGAATTCCACCTGAAGAAGGAGAAGTTCACTTGAAGAAGGAGAAGTCCACCTTAAGAACGAGAAGTCAACCTGAAGAAGGAGAAGTCCACCTTAAGAACGAGAAGTCCACCTGAAGAAGGAGAAGTTCACTTGAAGAAGGAGAAGTCCACTTGAAGAAGGAGAAGTCCACCTGAAGCAAAGGTCCTCAGCAGCTGTAATTAGAGGCCGACAGGCGGCTCAGACACACACCGACGCCCTCTTGTGTTCGGAACCTCCTGAGGCCCTGAACGCACCATGGCAGTTGAAAGGAAGATGGAAGAGCCAATCAGAGACGGCGTGAGTTAAGGAGGAGAACTGGCTACTTTGATGACACATAGGGGGGGGGGGGGGGGGCAATAAAGCATAAACAATAAAGCATAAACAATAAAGCATGAACAATAAAGCATAAACAATAAAGCATGAACAATAAAGCATGAACAATAAAGCATAAACAATAAAGCATGAACAATAAAGCATAAACAATCAAGCATAAACAATAAAGCATGAACAATAAAGCATAAACAATAAAGCATGAACAATAAAGCATGAACAATAAAGCATAAACAATAAAGCATGAACAATAAAGCATGAACAATAAAGCATAAACAATAAAGCATGAACAATAAAGCATGAACAATAAAGCATAAACAATAAAGCATAAACAATAAAGCATGAACAATAAAGCATAAACAATAAAGCATGAACAATAAAGCATGAACAATAAAGCATGAACAATAAAGCATAAACAATAAAGCATGAACAATAAAGCATAAACAATAAAGCATGAACAATAAAGCATGAACAATAAAGCATGAACAATAAAGCATAAACAATAAAGCATGAACAATAAAGCATAAACAATAAAGCATAAACAATAAAGCATAAACAATAAAGCATAAACAATAAAGCATGAACAATAAAGCATAAACAATAAAGCATAAACAATAAAGCATAAGCAATAAAGCATAAACAATAAAGCATACACAATAAAGCATGAACAATAAAGCATACACAATCAAGCATAAACAATAAAGCATAAACAATAAAGCATACACAATAAAGCATAAACAATAAAGCATAAATAATAAAGCATAAACAATAAAGCATAAACAATAAAGCATGAACAATAAAGCATAAACAATAAAGCATAAACAATAAAGCATGAACAATAAAGCATGAACAATAAAGCATGAACAATAAAGCATAAACAATAAAGCATACACAATAAAGCATAAACAATAAAGCATAAACAATAAAGCATGAACAATAAAGCATACACAATCAAGCATAAACAATAAAGCATAAACAATAAAGCATACACAATAAAGCATAAACAATAAAGCATAAATAATAAAGCATAAACAATAAAGCATAAACAATAAAGCATACACAATAAAGCATAAACAATAAAGCATAAACAATAAAGCTCAGTGTATCCTAAGCATCCTTAAGGAGAGAGGAGCTCAGTGTATCCTAAGCGTCCTTAAGGAGAGAGGAGAGGAGAGAGTAGCTCAGTGTATCCTAAACGTCCTTAAGGAGAGAGGAGATGAGAGAGTAGCTCAGTGTATCCTAAGCGTCCTTAAGGAGAGAGGAGAGAGGAGCTCAGTGTATCCTAAGCATCCTTAAGGAGAGAGGAGAGGAGAGAGGAGCTCAAGATTCAAGATTCAAGATTCAAGATGTTTTATTTGTCACATACACACACAGGGTGTGCAGTGAAATGAAAGTCAATGCTCAGCAGGAATGTGCAAGGGCAACAAGTACACACTATTTACAATAAAAAACAACATAATATTTACAGTAAGTGTGTGTGTGTGTGTGTGTGTGTGTGTGCCTAAGAGGGGCAGTTGTGTGGGTCTATGTGGGGGTCCTGGTGAGGTCGGAGTTCACAGTCCTGATGGCCTGAGGAAAGAAACTCCGTGTATCCTAAGCGTCCTTAAGGAGAGAGGAGAGGAGCTCAGTGTATCCTAAGCGTCCTTAAGGAGAGAGGAGAGAGGAGCTCAGTGTATCCTAAGCGTCCTTAAGGAGAGAGGAGAGAGGAGCTCAGTGTATCCTAAGCGTCCTTAAGGAGAGAGGAGAGAGGAGCTCAGTGTATCCTAAGCGTCCTTAAGGAGAGAGGAGAGAGGAGCTCAGTGTATCCTAAGCGTCCTTAAGGAGAGAGGAGAGAGGAGCTCAGTGTATCCTAAACGTCCATAAGGAGAGAGGAGAGAGGAGCTCAGTGTATCCTAAGCATCCTTAAGGAGAGAGGAGAGAGGAGCTCAGTGTATCCTAAGCGTCCTTAAGGAGAGAGGAGAGAGGAGCTCAGTGTATCCTAAGCATCCTTAAGGAGAGAGGAGAGAGGAGCTCAGTGTATCCTAAGCGTCCTTAAGGAGAGAGGAGAGAGGAGCTCAGTGTATCCTAAGTGTCCTTAAGGAGAGAGGAGAGGAGCTCAGTGTATCCTAAGTGTCCTTAAGGAGAGAGGAGAGGAGCTCAGTGTATCCTAAGCGTCCTTAAGGAGAGAGGAGAGAGGAGCTCAGTGTATCCTAAGCGTCCTTAAGGAGAGAGGAGAGAGGAGCTCAGTGTATCCTAAGCGTCCTTAAGGAGAGAGGAGAGGAGCTCAGTGTATCCTAAGCGTCCTTAAGGAGAGAGGAGAGAGGAGCTCAGTGTATCCTAAACGTCCATAAGGAGAGAGGAGAGAGGAGCTCAGTGTATCCTAAGCATCCTTACGGAGAGAGGAGAGGAGAGAGGAGCTCAGTGTATCCTAAGCGTCCTTAAGGAGAGAGGAGAGAGGAGCTCAGTGTATCCTAAGCATCCTTAAGGAGAGAGGAGAGAGGAGCTCAGTGTATCCTAAGCGTCCTTAAGGAGAGAGGAGAGAGGAGCTCAGTGTATCCTAAGTGTCCTTAAGGAGAGAGGAGAGAGGAGCTCAGTGTATCCTAAGCGTCCTTAAGGAGAGAGGAGAGAGGAGCTCAGTGTATCCTAAGCGTCCTTAAGGAGAGAGGCGAGAGGAGCTCAGTGTATCCTAAGCGTCCTTAAGGAGAGAGGAGAGAGGAGCTCAGTGTATCCTAAGCGTCCTTAAGGAGACAGTGGGTAGGAGTCTGGAACATGGGGACTCTCTGGGGCCCCGTTCCTCTGTCATGGCCGAGGCCGGATTACCATCAGATCCGAGATCTCCCCAGGGGCCTCCGGCTAAATGTAACGTTGTCTTGGGAGGGGACGAATCAAAAGGACCTGGTTCTGACTGGACTCTAGACCTGGTTCTGACTGGACTCTAGACCTGGTTCTGACTGGCGTTTGATCAGCAAAGAGTTCCAATGAAGAAATGAGGTCCTAACCCAGGACCGGTACCCGCCGTTTGGACCCCCCCCCCCCCCCCCCAGCAGGGACCACAGGACTGACCCCTCGCTCCGCCCTCTGGATGAGGTCCTTCAGGTGCTCCTCCGTCATCGGCCGACCGGGACATCACCCGATGTGATGGCCACAGGCGGGGGGGGGGTGGGCTACCTCCCCTGGGTGCCACACTGACCATATGGCCTGGCCTAGACCCTCTAGATGGGCGAGCTGGTCCTTGGACCACCTGAGGCAGCAGCAGCTCTCGTAATCACTGGAGACAAGGGCCACTTGACACCGGGCTGACAGATGGGGCTCCGGCACCGCTGCTGCCGCTGTGTGTGTGTGTGTGTGTGTGTGTGTGTGTGTGTGTGTGTGTGTGTGTGTGTGTGTGTGTGTGTGTGTGTGTGTGTGTGTTCAGATTGAGAGGCACAATAAGGGCGACGATGTGTCAGGGGTGGTTAAACATGATGGTGGAAAGCCTGTCTTCCTGTTGTCTCCAGGGCCGCCGTGGCCCCGGGCCACGACTGCAGGCACATTTCATCACATCTAAAGAAGCCCAAACAACAGAGGAGCACAACACTGCAGCGCCCCCTAGGGGGGGGCAGAACCTTGTGTTCACCTCACGCCACAACCTGTAAGACTCAATGAGGACCAACAGACAACCCAATGATCAGTGGTGGGTCGTGGACCTGGACTACTGCTACTACTACTGCTAATGCTACTACTGCTACTAGTAGCATTAGCAGTAGTAGTACCAATCAGGATCGGGTTGGGGTTTCTCGTGACTCTTACGGACCACCGTTTGTTCACGAGGTGAAGTCTTCCTGTTCACGCTGGGCTCGGCCTGAAGGTCTTTCTCAGCTCCACGATGTTCGACCTCCGTGTTCCTGAAGACATCAAACCGTCAAGTCCAGGGAACACCGTCTTTAGAAAAACAAACTTTGAACCAACTTTTAAAAACTCCCATCACCTTCCTCAAAGTCAAAGGTCAGGAGTTTCTGCGAGCGACCGTTCAGAGGGAGTCTTGGTGAAAGGCTCGTCGCTGCGGGTTGGAATCCCTGCAGGTGGCTGCCCGCGTGGTGGGACTGATGTGTTGATGAGCAGCACTTTATGGAAGGAGGATGACGTCATCGCTACAGAAACCTCCAGAGTTCATGTCGGTCTCCAGTCTGAACAGAAATCATGAACAACGTCATTTCAAAGTGTCTTTAATTCATAATATTGAATCCTGATTGAAGGAATGAAGTTTCAGGTTTCTTGAATCGATTTCGAATGATGAATGAATTAGAATTTAATGTTGAATGTAGTTGTTTCCCCAAAGATCCATTCTCTAATACTCACTACCTGTGGAACATTACCTGTGGAACATTACCTGTGGAGCATCACCTGTGGAACATTGCCTGAACATCACCTGTGGAACATCACGGAGCATCACCTGTGAATCGATTGGAGCATCACCTGTGAACATTAGAATTTAATGTTGAATGTAGTTGTTTCCCCAAAGATCCATTCTCTAATACTCACTACCTGTGGAACATTACCTGTGGAACATTACCTGTGGAGCATCACCTGTGGAACATTGCCTGTGGAGCATCACCTGTGGAGCATCACCTGTGGAACATCACCTGTGGAACATCACCTGTGGAACATTACATGTGGAGCATCACCTGTGGAACACTACCTGTGGAGCATCACCTGTGGAACATTACCTGTGGAGCATTACATGTGGCGCATTACCTGTGGAGCATCACCTGTGGAGCATCACCTGTGGAACATCACCTGTGGAGCATTACCTGTGGAACATTACATGTGGAGCATTACCTGTGGAGCATCACCTGTGGAGCATTACCTGTGGAGCATTACCTGTGGAGCATCACCTGTGGAGCATTACATGTGGAGCATTACCTGTGGAACATTACCTGTGGAGCATTACCTGTGGAGCATCACCTGTGGAGCATTACCTGTGGAGCATCACCTGTGGAGCATCACCTGTGGAACATCACCTGTGGAGCATCACCTGTGGAGCATCACCTGTGGAGCATCACCTGTGGAGCATCACCTGTGGAACATCACCTTTGGAGCATCACCTGTGGAGCATCACCTGTGGAGCATCACCTGTGGAACATCACCTGTGGAGCATCACATGTGGAGCATCACCTGTGGAGCATCACATGTGGAGCATCACCTGTGGAGCATCACCTGTGGAGCATTACCTGTGGAGCATCACCTGTGGAGCATCACCTGTGGAGCATTACATGTGGAGCATCACCTGTGGAGCATCACCTGTGGAGCATCACCTGTGGAGCATCACATGTGGAACGTTACATGTGGAGCATTACCTGTGGAGCATCACCTGTGGAGCATTACCTGTGGAGCATCACCTGTGGAGCATCACCTGTGGAACATCACCTGTGGAGCATCACCTGTGGAACATCACCTGTGGAGCATCACCTGTGGAGCATCACCTGTGGAGCATCACCTGTGGAGCATCACATGTGGAGCATCACCTGTGGAGCATCACCTGTGGAGCATCACATGTGGAGCATCACCTGTGGAGCATCACCTGTGGAACATTACATGTGGAGCATCACCTGTGGAGCATCACCTGTGGAGCATCACCTGTGGAGCATCACATGTGGAGCATCACCTGTGGAGCATCACATGTGGAGCATCACCTGTGGAGCATCACCTGTGGAGCATCACATGTGGAGCATCACCTGTGGAGCATCACTGGAGCATCACATGTGGAGCATCACCTGTGGAGCATCACCTGTGGAGCATCACATGTGGAGCATCACCTGGGGAGCATCACATGTGGAGCATCACCTGTGGAGCATTACATGTGGAGCATCACCTGTGGAGCATCACCTGTGGAGCATCACATGTGGAACGTTACATGTGGAGCATTACCTGTGGAGCATCACCTGTGGAGCATTACCTGTGGAGCATTACCTGTGGAGCATCACCTGTGGAACATCACATGTGGAACATTACATGTGGAGCATCACCTGTGGAGCATCACCTGTGGAGCATCACCTGTGGAGCATCACATGTGGAGCATCACCTGTGGAGCATCACATGTGGAGCATCACCTGTGGAACATTACATGTGGAGCATCACCTGTGGAGCATCACCTGTGGAGCATTACCTGTGGAGCATCACCTGTGGAGCATCACCTGTGGAGCATTACCTGTGGAGCATTACCTGTGGAACATTACATGTGGAGCATCACCTGTGGAACATCACCTGTGGAGCATTACATGTGGAGCATCACCTGTGGAGCATCACCTGTGGAGCATCACCTGTGGAACATTACATGTGGAGCATCACCTGTGGAGCATCACCTGTGGAGCATTACCTGTGGAGCATCACCTGTGGAGCATTACCTGTGGAGCATTACCTGTGGAACATTACATGTGGAGCATCACCTGTGGAACATCACCTGTGGAACATCACCTGTGGAACATCACCTGTGGAGCATCACCTGTGGAACATTACATGTGGAGCATCACCTGTGGAGCATCACCTGTGGAACATCACCTGTGGAACATCACCTGTGGAGCATCACCTGTGGAACATCACCTGTGGAGCATCACCTGTGGAGCATCACCTGTGGAACATCACCTGTGGAACATCACCTGTGGAGCATCACCTGTGGAACATTACATGTGGAGCATTACCTGTGGAGCATTACCTGTGGAACATTACATGTGGAGCATTACCTGTGGAGCATCACCTGTGGAACATCACCTGTGGAGCATCACCTGTGGAACATTACATGTGGAGCATTACCTGTGGAGCATTACCTGTGGAACATTACATGTGGAGCATCACCTGTGGAGCATCACCTGTGGAACATTACATGTGGAGCATCACCTGTGGAGCATCACATGTGGAGCATCACCTGTGGAGCATCACCTGTGGAGCATCACCTGTGGAACATTACATGTGGAGCATCACCTGTGGAGCATCACCTGTGGAGCATCACCTGTGGAGCATCACCTGTGGAGCATCACATGTGGAGCATCACCTGTGGAACATCACCTGTGGAACATTACATGTGGAGCATCACCTGTGGAGCATCACCTGTGGAGCATCACCTGTGGAGCATCACATGTGGAGCATCACCTGTGGAGCATCACATGTGGAGCATCACCTGTGGAGCATCACCTGTGGAGCATCACATGTGGAGCATCACCTGTGGAGCATCACCTGTGGAGCATCACATGTGGAACGTTACATGTGGAGCATTACCTGTGGAGCATCACCTGTGGAGCATCACCTGTGGAGCATCACCTGTGGAACATCACCTGTGGAACATTACATGTGGAGCATCACCTGTGGAGCATCACCTGTGGAGCATCACCTGTGGAACATTACATGTGGAGCATCACCTGTGGAGCATCACCTGTGGAGCATCACATGTGGAACGTTACATGTGGAGCATCACATGTGGAGCATCACCTGTGGAGCATCACATGTGGAGCATCACCTGTGGAACATTACATGTGGAGCATCACCTGTGGAGCATCACCTGTGGAGCATCACATGTGGAACGTTACATGTGGAGCATTACCTGTGGAGCATCACCTGTGGAACATCACCTGTGGAACATTACATGTGGAGCATCACCTGTGGAGCATCACCTGTGGAGCATCACATGTGGAACGTTACATGTGGAGCATCACATGTGGAGCGTCACCTGTGGAGCATCACCTGTGGAACATCACCTGTGGAACATTACCTGTGGAGCATCACCTGTGGAGCATCACCTGTGGAACATTACATGTGGAGCATCACCTGTGGAGCATCACCTGTGGAGCATCACCTGTGGAACACTACCTGTGGAGCATCACCTGTGGAGCATCACCTGTGGAGCATCACCTGTGGAACATCACCTGTGGAACATCACCTGTGGAGCATCACCTGTGGAACATCACCTGTGGAACATCACCTGTGGAACATCACCTGTGGAACATTACATGTGGAGCATCACCTGTGGAGCATCACCTGTGGAGCATCACCTGTGGAACATTACATGTGGAGCATTACCTGTGGAGCATCACCTGTGGAACACTACCTGTGGAGCATCACCTGTGGAGCATCACCTGTGGAGCATCACCTGTGGAGCATCACCTGTGGAGCATTACCTGTGGAACATCACCTGTGGAACATCACCTGTGGAACATCACCTGTGGAGCATCACCTGTGGAACATCACCTGTGGAGCATCACCTGTGGAACATCACCTGTGGAACATCACCTGTGGAGTATCACCTGTGGAACACTACCTGTGGAGCATCACCTGTGGAACATCACCTGTGGAACATTACATGTGGAGCATTACCTGTGGAACATCACCTGTGGAACATTACACGTGGAGCATCACCTGTGGAGCATCACCTGTGGAACATTACATGTGGAGCATCACCTGTGGAGCATCACATGTGGAGCATCACCTGTGGAGCATCACCTGTGGAACATTACATGTGGAGCATCACCTGTGGAGCATCACCTGTGGAGCATCACCTGTGGAGCATCACCTGTGGAGCATCACATGTGGAGCATCACCTGTGGAACATCACCTGTGGAGCATCACCTGTGGAGCATCACATGTGGAGCATCACCTGTGGAGCATCACCTGTGGAGCATCACATGTGGAGCATCACCTGTGGAGCATCACCTGTGGAACATTACATGTGGAGCATCACCTGTGGAGCATCACCTGTGGAACATTACATGTGGAGCATCACCTGTGGAGCATCACCTGTGGAACATCACCTGTGGAACATTACATGTGGAGCATTACCTGTGGAGCATCACCTGTGGAGCATCACCTGTGGAGCATCACCTGTGGAACATCACCTGTGGAACATTACATGTGGAGCATTACATGTGGAGCATCACCTGTGGAGCATTACCTGTGGAACATCACCTGTGGAGCATCACCTGTGGAACATCACCTGTGGAACATTACATGTGGAGCATTACCTGTGGAACATCACCTGTGGAACATTACATGTGGAACATCACCTGTGGAGCATCACCTGTGGAACATCACCTGTGGAGCATCACCTGTGGAACATCACCTGTGGAACATCACCTGTGGAGCATCACCTGTGGAACATCACCTGTGGAACATCACCTGTGGAGCATCACCTGTGGAGCATCACCTGTGGAGCATTACCTGTGGAACATCACCTGTGGAACATCACCTGTGGAACATCACCTGTGGAGCATCACCTGTGGAACATCACCTGTGGAGCATCACCTGTGGAACATCACCTGTGGAACATCACCTGTGGAGCATCACCTGTGGAACATCACCTGTGGAGCATTACCTGTGGAACATCACCTGTGGAACATCACCTGTGGAGCATCACCTGTGGAACATCACCTGTGGAACATCACCTGTGGAACATCACCTGTGGAACATCACCTGTGGAGCATCACCTGTGGAACATCACCTGTGGAGCATCACCTGTGGAGCATCACCTGTGGAACATCACCTGTGGAACATCACCTGTGGAACATCACCTGTGGAGCATCACCTGTGGAGCATCACCTGTGGAGCATCACCTGTGGAACACGAGTCACTGAGCAGCTCCTCAGACTCCGGAGCGTCACGCCGACAGGAGGATGGGAACTAGAGTTAATCACATGAAATGAAAAACACTTTAACGTACTAATGTTTTAACTCGCTGGAGGAACAATGACGCCGCCGCTCGGCCTCCACCTGAGGTCACCTGAGGTCACCTGAGGTCACCTGCCCTCCATCGCCCGGCGAGCCGAGCTGCGTCACGGAGCGAGGTCTCGCCCCGAGGCTCCGCTAAAAGGTTTTCACACCAGGAGAATGTTTACCCCAGCCGCCACCTCACTCCACGACGATCCACATGTTTACATGTTCGTTAATCCCGAGTTTCCTCTAATGCATCACTTATAATAACAGAGCGGCGCCTCCCAGGAAGTGAGCGGTCCAGAGGCTCCCTGACTTCACGCCGCTGACATCTGCACTTTGGGTGAAGACACAAGAGGAACGACGTGTTCCAGGAGACAGAGAAGTGAACTCCAGTGATTTGACCAAACAAGCCAAACTGTTATCTTCTAAAGAGACGAGTGAGAGCCTCTGTGGGCGTGGCCTCCCGATGACGTCACTGTTGAGACGCTCGGCCTCCAGGCCACGACCTGTGCTTCATGAGGGGCTAGGCTAGCTCGGGACACGTGTGGCTGCTCTCCTCGTGGCGCTTCGACAACATGTCTCAGGGAACGTTGAATGTTGACACGACGTAGCCCACCACGTAGCCCACGACGTAGCCCACGACGTAGCCCCACGACATAGCCCACGACGTAGCCCACGACGTAGCCCACGACGTAGCCCACGACGTAGCCCACGACGTAGCCCACCACGCAGCCCACGACGTAGCCCCACGACGTAGCCCCACGACGTAGCCCACGATGTAGCCCCATGACGTAGCCCACGACGTAGCCCACGACGTATCCCCACCACGAGCCCCACGACAGCCCCACGACACAGCCCACACGTAGCCCCACGACGAGCCCACGACGTAGCCCACGACTCACGACGTAGCCTCACGACGAGCCCCACGACGCAGCCCACGACGTAGCCCACGCGAGCCACGACGAGCCCACGACGTAGCCCCACGACAGCCCCACCACCACGAGCCCACGACGTAGCCCCACGACGCAGCCCACGACAGCAGCCCACGACGTAGCCCCACGACGAGCCCACGACGAGCCCCACCACGTAGCCCCACACGCAGCCCCACGAGCCTCACCCACGCAGCCCACGACGAGCTCACGACGTAGCCCCACGACGTAGCCCCACGAGCCCACGACGTAGCCCACGACGAGCCCACCACGCAGCCCCAGACAGCCCACGACGTAGCCCACCCACGCAGCCCACGACGAGCCCACGACGAGCCCCACCATCAGCCCACGAGCCCCACACGTAGCCCACGACGTAGCCCCACGAGCCCACGCAGCCAGCCCACGACGTAGCCCCACGACGAGCCCACGACGAGCCCACGACGCAGCCCCACGACGAGCCCACGACGTAGCCCACGACGAGCCCACGACGTAGCCCACCACGAGCCCACGACGCAGCCCCACGACGTAGCCCACGACGTAGCCCACGACGTAGCCCACCCACGAGCCCACCACGCAGCCCCACCACGAGCCCACGACGTAGCCCACCCACGACAGCCCCACGACGTAGCCCACGACGTAGCCCACGAGCCCCACGACGAGCCCCCACGACCCACGACAGCCCACGACGTAGCCCACGATGTAGCCCCACGACGTAGCCCACGACGAGCCCACGACGAGCCCACCACGAGCCCCACGCAGCCCACGACGTAGCCCACGACATAGCCCACGACGTAGCCCCACGACATAGCCCACGACGAGCCCCCATGCAGCCCACGACGTAGCCCACGACGTAGCCCCACCACGAGCCTACCCACGCAGCCCCACGACGTAGCCCACGACGTAGCCCCACGACGTAGCCCACGACGTAGCCCCACGACGTAGCCCCACGACGTAGCCCACGACGTAGCCCACGACGTAGCCCACGACGTAGCCCACGACGAGCCCACCACGAGCCCACGACGTAGCCCCACGACGCAGCCCCACGACGAGCCCACGACGTAGCCCCACGACGAGCCCACCACGTAGCCCCACGACGTAGCCCACGACGTAGCCCCACGACGTAGCCCCACGACGTAGCCCACGACGTAGCCCACGACGTAGCCCACGACGTAGCCCCACGACGTAGCCCCACGAAGTAGCCCACGATGTAGCCCACGACGTAGCCCCACACGAGCCCCACGGCAGCCCACGACGTAGCCCACGACGTAGCCCACGACGTAGCCCACGACGTAGCCCACGACGTAGCCCACGACGTAGCCCCACGACGTAGCCCCACGACAGCCCACGACGAGCCCGACGAGCCCCCACGCAGCCCACGTAGCCCACGACGTAGCCCCACCACGTAGCCCACGACGTAGCCCACGACGTAGCCCCACGACGTAGCCCACGACGTAGCCCACGACGTAGCCCACGACGTAGCCCCACGACGTAGCCCACGACGTAGCCCCACGACGTAGCCCCACGACGTAGCCCCACGACATAGCCCACGACGTAGCCCCACGACATAGCCCACGACGTAGCCCACGACGTAGCCCACGACGTAGCCCACGACGTAGCCCCACGACGTAGCCCACCACGCAGCCCACGACGTAGCCCACGACGTAGCCCACGACGTAGCCCCACGACGTAGCCCCACGACGTAGCCCCACGACGTAGCCCACGACGTAGCCCCACGACGTAGCCCACGACGTAGCCCCACGACGTAGCCCCACGACGTAGCCCCACGACATAGCCCACGACGTAGCCCACGACGTAGCCCCACGACGTAGCCCACGACGTAGCCCACGACGAGCCCCCACGACGCAGCCCACGACGTAGCCCACCCACGTAGCCCACGACGAGCCCCACGCACGCAGCCCACGACGCAGCCCCACGACGAGCCCACCACGCAGCCCACCACGAGCCCACGACGTAGCCCCACGACGAAGCCCATGACGTAGCCCCACGACGAGCCCCACGACGCAGCCCACGACGAGCCCCCACGAGCCCCACGACGCAGCCCACGACGCAGCCCACGACGCAGCCCACCCACGCAGCCCACGACGCAGCCCACGACGAGCCCCACGATCGCAGCCCACGACGTAGCCCACGACGCAGCCCACCCACGTAGCCCACGACGAGCCCCACGACGTAGCCCACACGCAGCCCACGACGCAGCCCACGACGCAGCCCACGACGTAGCCCCAGCCCACGACGTAGCCCACGACGTAGCCCACGACGTAGCCCACGACGTAGCCCCACGACATAGCCCCACGACGTAGCCCACGATGTAGCCCCACGACGTAGCCCACGACGTAGCCCACGACGTAGCCCACAACGTAGCCCACGACGTAGCCCACCACGCAGCCCACGACGTAGCCCACGACGTAGCCCACGACGTAGCCCACGACGTAGCCCACGACGTAGCCCACCACGCAGCCCACGACGTAGCCCCACGACGTAGCCCCACGAAGTAGCCCACGACGTGAGCCCACGCACGTAGCCCACGACGAGCCCACGACGAGCCCACCACGAGCCCCACGACGTAGCCCACGACGTAGCCCACGACGTAGCCCACGACGCAGCCCACGCACGTAGCCCCACGACGAGCCCACACGCAGCCCCACACGACGAGCCCACGACGCAGCCCCACGAGCCCACGACGCAGCCCACCACGAGCCCCACAACGTAGCCCCACGACGTAGCCCACGACGTAGCCCCACGACGTAGCCCACGACGTAGCCCACGACGTAGCCCCACGACGTAGCCCACGACGTAGCCCACGACGTAGCCCCACGACGTAGCCCACGACGTAGCCCACGACGTAGCCCCACGACGTAGCCCCACGACGTAGCCCCACGACGTAGCCCACGACGTAGCCCACGACGTAGCCCCACGACGTAGCCCACGACGTAGCCCACGACGTAGCCCACGACGTAGCCCCACGACGTAGCCCCACGACGTAGCCCACGACGTAGCCCCACGACGTAGCCCACGACGTAGCCCACGACGTAGCCCACGACGTAGCCCCACGACGTAGCCCACGACGTAGCCCCACGACGTAGCCCACGACGTAGCCCCACGACGTAGCCCCACGACGTAGCCCACGACGTAGCCCCACGACGTAGCCCACGACGTAGCCCATGACGTAGCCCCACGACGTAGCCCACGACGTAGCCCACGACGTAGCCCCACGACGCACGAGCCCCACGATGTAGCCCCACGACGTAGCCCACGACGTAGCACACAACGTAGCCCCACGACGTAGCCCCACGACGTAGCCCCACGACGTAGCCCACGACGACGAGCCCCACCACGCAGCCCCACCCACGCAGCCCACGACGCAGCCCACGACGCAGCCCCACGACGCAGCCCCACGACGAGCTCCACGACGCAGCCCACGACGCAGCCCCACGACGCAGCCCCACGACGAGCCCACGACGCAGCCCCACGACGAGCCCACGACGCAGCCCACGACGTAGCCCACGACGTAGCCCCACGACGTAGGCCCACGACGTAGCCCACGACGAGCCCCACCCACGAGCCCATGACGAGCCCACGACGCAGCCCACGACGAGCCCACGACGCAGCCCACGACGCAGCCCACGACGAGCCCCACGACGCAGCCCCACGACGTAGCCCACCCACGAGCCCACGATGTAGCCCACGACGTAGCCCACGACGTAGCCCCACGACGTAGCCCACGACGTAGCCCAACGACGTAGCCCACGACGTAGCCCCATGACGTAGCCCAACGACGTAGCCCACGACGTAGCCCACGACGTAGCCCCACGACGTAGCCCACGACGTAGCCCACGACGTAGCCCAACGACGTAGCCCCATGACGTAGCCCACGACGTAGCCCACGACGTAGCCCACGACGTAGCCCACGATGTAGCCCACGACGTAGCCCCACGACGTAGCCCACGACGTAGCCCCACGACGTAGCCCACGACGTAGCCCACGACGTAGCCCAACGACGTAGCCCACGACGTAGCCCACGACGTAGCCCAACGACGTAGCCCACGACGTAGCCCCACGACGTGCTTTTGTTGGCTGACCCTCAGACTCCAGAGTCCATCACTCTGTTTACCTTCCCCCTCGTCTTCACAGGATGAAGGTGTGGAGGCAGCGGTACATCCTCTGTGGTCCCCTCGCTCCTCCTAATAGCCGTATTACATCTTTACAGCAACAAGTGATACAGTGAAAACTGTAATTATAATGTCTAATTGGCATATTTTAATAGAATGAAGTAAATTGCTAGAGTCTCGTGAAATAATTGAAAAACAAAGCAAT
Source organism: Pseudoliparis swirei (assembly GCF_029220125.1). Classification (NCBI taxonomy): domain Eukaryota; kingdom Metazoa; phylum Chordata; class Actinopteri; order Perciformes; family Liparidae; genus Pseudoliparis; species Pseudoliparis swirei. The sequence goes on along the minus strand of NC_079394.1, from coordinate 31,495,951 downwards.
TAGGGAGAACCGGCACCATTCAGGCTGATAATTGCAGAGCGGCTCGGCCTGACAACCGGCAGAAAGAGGGGCGGAGCCGCAGCTCCACTTCCTGTCCCCGAGCGCCGTGTGAGAGACGAGGAGCAGAGCAGCTCCTCTGGGCGCCACGCCGCTCGGGTCGGGGACGCCCTGAGCGCCACCGCTCCTCCAGATTCAGGATGCTGACCTCAAGGTCAGACACAAGGGCTGAAGGACAACAATACGAATAATACACTTTCTTTATTCAGCACCTTTCAAAACAGAACAAGTACGATACGTCCAACAGGAACTATGAACTCCTCCAGAGGTCAGAGCCCCCTGGATTCAAGGCCGGCCACTCGACAGAGACGGCCCTCCTTGCTGTCTCTGAGCAGCTTCACACTGCTAGAGCATCCTCTCTCTCCTCTGTCCTTATCCTTCTCGACCTTTCTGCAGCATTTGACACCGTGAACCACCAGATCCTGATCTCTTCTCTTCAGGACCTGGGGATCTCAGGCACTGCACTCGCTCTTTTCTCTTCCTACCTTAAAGACCGCACCTACCGGGTAACTTGGAGAGGATCTGTGTCTGATCCTGTCCTCTCACCATGGGGTTCCTCACTCCCGTCCTGGGTCCGTCCTCCCTCCTTCCTCTCACTATGGGGTTCCTCAAGGCTCCGTCCTGTCCCTCCTCTTCCTCTCACTATGGGGTTCCTCAAGGCTCCGTCCTGGGTCCCCTCCTCTTCTCTCTGTACACAAATTCTCTCGGCTCTGTCATTCGTTCGCATGGCTTCTCCTACCATAGCTATGCTGATGACACCCAACTGATCTTCTCGTTTCCACCGTCCGAAACACAGGTGGCGGCACGAATCTCTGCCTGGATGTCTGCTCACCACCTGAAGATCAACCCTGACAAGACTGAGCTACTATTCCTTCCAGGGAAAGGCTCCCCCACCCACGACCTGACTATCACCTTCAACAGCTCTGTGTTGGCCCCTACCCGGACTGCCAGGAACCTCGGGTGACACTCGACAGTCAACTCTCCCTGACGGCCAACATCGCCATGCGACGCTGCTCCTGTAGGTACATGCTGCACAACATCAGGAGAATACGCCTCTTCTTACTCAGAAGGCGGCGCAGGTTCTGATCCAGGCTCTGGTCATTTCACGCCCGACTACTGCAACTCCCTCCTGGCTGGTCTACCTGCTAAGGCCATCCGACCCCTGCAGCTCATCCAGAATGCAGCAGCTCGACTGGTCTTCAGCCTCCCGAAATTCACCCACACCACCCGCCTCCTCCGCCTTCTCCACTGGTTACCGTGGCTGCTCGCATCCGCTTCAAAACACTGGTCCTGGCGCATCGTGCTGAACGGATCGGGCCCCGCTCACATCCGGGATATGGTCACACCGCACACCCCGCACGCTCGCTCCGCTCTGCAACAGCCAATCGACTTGTGACTACTGCACCTCGAGCTAATCACTCGAAATCCAGACTGTTTGCTGTCCTGGCTCCTCAGTGGTGGAACGAGCTCCCCACTGACATCAGGACAGCAGAAAGTCTCTACATCTTCCGTCGGAGACTGAAAACACACCTTTTCCGACTATATCTGGATTAAAACACAGATTAGCACTTCAGTGGCACTTAAATAGCACTTACTTATGGTACTTTTGTAGTTCGACTATGTTGAGGAAATGTTACTTCCTGTATTCTTGTTGTTCTTAGTTTGTACTCTAGGTTGAAATGCACTTATTGTAAGTCGCTTTGGATAAAGGCGTCTGCTAAATGACATGTAATGTAAAAGCCCCCCCCCCCCCTGCTGCCCACTCTGGTGTCGGCACAGAGTCAGTCAGGGGGCAACCACACCACCAGAGACCCTGAACGCATCTGGACAGCAAACTGACTCTACACTGACGGCTGCTCGTCTCAGTCCCTGAACGCCCCATTGGGAGGACGCGTGAAGGGCATTCCCATCAAGGAGCAACACACAGAATGAAATGAACATCTGAAGAAGAGGAAGAAGAAGAAGAAGAAGAAGAAGAAGAAGAAGAAGAAGAAGAAGAAGAAGAAGAAGGGTCGTTTACACAAAGATGACAATAAGCAACATTCCTGGATCTTCTGTGGGACATCCTGACTTCTGATTGGCTCTGAGGACGAGATGATGAGGAGTGTGTTGACATGGTGAGGGTTGTGTTGTGTTGACATGGTGAGGGTTGTGTTGTGTTGACAAGGTGAGGGTTGTGTTGACATGGTGAGGGTTGTGTTGTGTTGACATGGTGAGGGTTGTGTTGTGTTGACATGGTGAGGGTTGTGTTGTGTTGACAAGGTGAGGGTTGTGTTGTGTTGACATGGTGAGGGTTGTGTTGTGTTGACATGGTGAGGGTTGTGTTGTGTTGACAAGGTGAGGGTTGTGTTGTGTTGACATGGTGAGGGTTGTGTTGTGTTGACATGGTGAGGTTGTGTTGTGTTGACATGGTGAGGGTTGTGTTGTGTTGACATGGTGAGGGTTGTGTTGTGTTGACATGGTGAGGGTTGTGTTGTGTTGACATGGTGAGGGTTGTGTTGTGTTGACATGGTGAGGGTTGTGTTGTGTTGACATGGTGAGTGTTGTGTTGACATGGTGAGGGTTGTGTTGTGTTGACAAGGTGAGGGTTGTGTTGTGTTGACATGGTGAGTGTTGTGTTGACATGGTGAGGGTTGTTAATCACATCCACATGTCTCTGTGCTCTGAGTGCTCCATCTTAGCCGGAGGACCAGCAGCTTCCCAGCGGTCTGGAGGTCTCTGGAGGTCTGTGGAGGTCTCTGGGGGTCTCTGGAGGTCTGTGGCGGTCTGTGGCGGTCTGTGGAGGTCTCTGGGGGTCTCTGGAGGTCTCTGGAGGTCTGTGGCGGTCTGTGGATGTCTCTGGGGGTCTCTGGAGGTCTGTGGCGGTCTGTGGAGTTCTCTGGGGGTCTCTGGAGGTCTCTGGAGGTCTGTGGCGGTCTGTGGAGGTCTCTGGGGGTCTCTGGAGGTCTGTGGCGGTCTGTGGATGTCTCTGGGGGTCTCTGGAGGTCTGTGGCGGTCTGTGGCGGTCTGTGGAGGTCTCTGGGGGTCTCTGGAGGTCTGTGGCGATCTGTGGAGGTCTGTGGAGGTCTGTGGAGGTCTCTGGAGGTCTGTGGAGGTCTGTGGAGGTCTGTGGAGGTCTCTGGGGGGGCGCTCTGTAATGCATGTGACCAGAGGAGACCTTCATGTAGGTCAAGATGTTTTCCAGGCACCTCTTCTCACTTCACCCCTCTCCTGGGATCCTGGTGAGAAAGCCTCTGCTTGTCGCTCCGGCGCTGCCCTTTCCAGCTCAGGTGACAACGACTGTGCCTAATGGTTTGGAAGGGAGTTCTCCAAAAGGTCGTGCTGCTGTGGCGGGGTCAGGGCCAGGATGCCGGCTCCTCCTCTTCCCTCATCTCTGGAGCTCATCTTTGTGTTCTACTTGCCATCTTTGCAGTTCCAGAAAGTCATGTAGTGTCTCCATAATGTAGTGAGTGTTTCATCTTACTATGCGAGAAATAAAGATACGAAAAGAGCCTGTTAGGGTTAAAAGGTTAGGGTTAAAAGGTTAGGGTTAAAGGGTTAGGGTTAAAAGGTTAGGGTTAAAAGGTTAGGGTTAAAGGGTTAGGGTTAAAGGGTTAGGGTTAAAAGGTTAGGGTTAAAAGGTTAGGGTTAAAGGGTTAGGGTTAAAGGGTTAGGGTTAAAAGGTTAGGGTTAAAGGGTTAGGGTTAAAAGGTTAGGGTTAAAGGGTTAGGGTTAAAGGGTTAGGGTTAAAAGGTTAGGGTTAAAAGGTTAGGGTTAAAGGGTTAGGGTTAAAAGGTTAGGGTTAGGGTTAGGGTTAGGGTTAGGGTTAAAGGTTAGGGTTAAAGGGTTAGGGTTAAAAGGTTAGGGTTAAAAGGTTAGGGTTAAAGGGTTAGGGTTAAAAGGTTAGGGTTAAAGGGTTAGGGTTAAAGGGTTAGGGTTAAAAGGTTAGGGTTAAAAGGGTTAGGGTTAAAGGGTTAGGGTTAAACACACCCTCTAGCCTCACATGCTAACACACCTTCTAGCCTAGCACGCTAACACACCCTCTAGCCTAGCACGCTAACACACCCTCTAGCCTAGCACGCTAACACACCCTCTAGCCTAGCACGCTAACACACCCTCTAGCCTAGCACGCTAACACACCCTCTAGCCTAGCACGCTAACACACCCTCTAGCCTAGCACGCTAACACACCCTCTAGCCTCGCACGCTAACACACCCTTTAGCCTCGCACGCTAACACACCCTCTAGACTCACACGCTAACACACCCTCTAGCCTAGCACGCTAACACACCCTCTAGCCTAGCATGCTAACACACCCTCTAGCCTCGCACGCTAACACACCCGCTAGCCTAGCACGCTAACACACCCTCTAGCCTCACACACACTGGGCCTCCCTCCATCCAGGAGGTAGCCATGTCCTCCCCCGGCTGCAGCCCCCACCTCCTGCTGCTCGCCTCCTCTAAATGGAGCGTATTGGAGTCCCACTGGGCGCCGCGCTGCTCTGACACTTCCTCCCCGCCATTTATCAATCAAGTCATGCTCAGCCGGGTGAAGGACCTCTAAACACCCCAGCAGGCCGGCCTGGAGGGGAGAGGCGGAGGAGAAAAGACAAAGTTTGAGCCCGACGTCACCGCCACGCCTCCTCTCACGATTTATGCACACGTGCCACAAATTAAAATGGGGGGGGGGGATTGTCAGCCTTCAAATGGTTGACATAAGTTACAAGCAAAATTTTAATTAGTCGGGAGGAGTGGGGCGATAATTCAGTGTTCTGTCAGGGGGCTTGTCCACATTGTGCTCCTCCTTTCAGAGGGGCATCTGGAGGCCCCTGGGGGCCCCCGAGACCAGGCCGACTGGTGACACACAAAGGAAACAGGGGGTCACACACTCAGCTCAAGTGATATTTACACTGCGGATGCTCGTCTGGGGCGGCTGCAGGTCCACCACGCGTTGGAAGTTCTGCTGGTCTCAGAACTCTTCTGGGCTCAGGTCCGTTTGACCTGGTGCCTTTCACACAGGGGTACCATGTGTACCTGTCCTCATTTCAAGGCCCTGAACGCTTGGACCCGGTGCCGCTGCTCTCAGGACCGACACCGGGTCCAAGCCCTAAAGACCATGTGACCCGGTACGACCTCCGGGGCCTCCTCCATGCTCATGGCGAATGCATTTCATGAAATATCTCAAGGAATCAGTTGAAGTTCTAAAATATAAAAAAACTGAACATTGGAGATAATTAGCCAATTAGAACAAGACCGACCCCTCCCCCCCCCCCTGTTGCATCTTTATTCCTTTTGTTTAGTATGACTTGTATGGACCTCCACAGGTCTGAGTCCTCCCCACCACGCCCCTCCCCCGTCTCTGTCGCCACGCATTTCAGGAAGCCCGCGTCACCGCAGCAGAAAGTAATCAGCATCATTAATATTTCACGGAGGCCACGCCCCCCCGACTGTCGTCCAATCGCAGCTCCGGCTCCACGCTACACTCTGTCGCCATTATTTATTTACTGGTCAGTCGGTGGCGAGTAAACACCATGCTGGGAAGGGAGGGGGTGCAAGGGTGGGGCTGGCAGTTAAATGGTGGGGGGGGGGTAGAGATCTGCCCTCTGCCCTGGCTGGCTGCCGCCCATTCAGGAGGGGGGGGGAGGGTGAAAGAGGATAAATACATATTCAGTGTCGGGTCTCTGAGCGCTGTGGGGGGGCTGGATCCACATGGACATGAACTGGACCGCATGAACTGGACCACATGGATTCTCTAGCAGAACCACAACCCTCCTATCTGAACCTCGGTCCTCCTTGCAGAACCTCGGTCCTCCTAGCAGAAGCTCGGTCCTCCTAGCAGAACCTCGGTCCTCCTTGCAGAACCTCGGTCCTCCTTGCAGAACCTCGGTCCTCCTTGCAGCCCGCCGTAGTGGACCCCGGGGGACAGCCGGTCTCTGGGCCGTCTGCTCCTGCTCAGGAGGCGACGTGGACTTCCTGACTTGATGTTCTGATGTCCCAGAACCTATTGGTTCAACGTGTTGGACCCACACTTTGTCTCCTGGGTGAAAGTCCTATGTTTGTCTGTCCACCTCCACTTCCTTTCCACGCCTCGTGACATCCTGGAAGATGAAATACATTGTTCAGATCAATATGATGAACAGCAAAGGACACGCTGTGAGAGATGGAGCGTCCTCGGTCCGGGGTCCGGGCCGGGCTTCAGGAGGATCAGGTCTAGGCTTCAGGAGGATCAGGTCCGGGCTTCAGGAGGATCAGGTCTAGGCTTCAGGAGGATCAGGTCCGGGCTTCAGGAGGATCAGGTCCAGGCTTCAGGAGGATCAGGTCCGGGCTTCAGGAGGATCAGGTCCAGGCTTCAGGAGGATCAGGTCCGGGCTTCAGGAGGATCAGGTCCAGGCTTCAGGAGGATCAGGTCCGGGCTTCAGGAGGATCAGGTCCGGGCTTCAGGAGGATCGGGTCCGGGCTTCAGGAGGATCGGGTCCAGGCTTCAGGAGGATCGGGTCCGGGCTTCAGGAGGATCAGGTCCAGGCTTCAGGAGGATCAGGTCCAGGCTTCAGGAGGATCAGGTCCGGGCTTCAGGAGGATCAGGTCCAGGCTTCAGGAGGATCAGGTCCGGGCTTCAGGAGGATCAGGTCCGGGCTTCAGGAGGATCAGGTCCAGGCTTCAGGAGGATCAGGTCCAGGCTTCAGGAGGATCAGGTCCGGGCTTCAGGAGGATCAGGTCTCAAAGTGACCAAGTCTTTGTGTGGAAATCAAACCCAGAAGAGAGGAAAGGAAACGGCTTGTTGAATGTTCAATGTCTGCGTTGAAGAACAGAGAGAAGAGGAATCTCTCAGAGCCGTTCCGCAGGATTAACGTTTTTCTCCCAACATGTCGAGAGTCGAGTCCTGAGTACTGACGACTCGGGGGTTCGATCTCCTCCCAGACCGAGGTCAGCAGGGACCTCCGACCTGAGAGTCCCCTGGACTGGCAGTGATCTTTGAGGAAATCTCTGTACTGGTCTTGTTAGACCTTAGTGCTGATAGAGGACTCATCTCTGTACTGGTCTAGTTAGACCTTAGTGCTGATAGAGGACTCCTCTCTGTACTGGTCTTGTTAGACCTTAGTCCTGATAGAGGACTCCTCTCTGTACTGGTCTTGTTAGACCTTAGTGCTGATAGAGGACTCCTCTCTGTACTGGTCTTGTTAGACCTTAGTGCTGATAGAGGACTCCTCTCTGTACTGGTCTAGTTAGACCTTAGTGCTGATAGAGGACTCTGTACTGGTCTAGTTAGACCTTAGTCCTGATAGAGGACTCATCTCTGTACTGGTCTAGTTAGACCTTAGTGCTGATAGAGGACTCCTCTCTGTACTGGTCTTGTTAGACCTTAGTCCTGATAGAGGACTCCTCTCTGTACTGGTCTAGTTAGACCTTAGTGCTGATAGAGGACTCTTCTCTGTACTGGTCTAGTTAGAGCTTAGTGCTGATAGAGGACTCCTCTCTGTACTGGTCTAGTTAGACCTTAGTGCTGATAGAGGACTCTGTACTGGTCTAGTTAGACCTTAGTGCTGATAGAGGACTCATCTCTGTACTGGTCTAGTTAGAGCTTAGTGCTGATAGAGGACTCCTCTCTGTACTGGTCTAGTTAGACCTTAGTGCTGATAGAGGACTCTGTACTGGTCTAGTTAGACCTTAGTCCTGATAGAGGACTCATCTCTGTACTGGTCTTGTTAGACCTTAGTCCTGATAGAGGACTCCTCTCTGTACTGGTCTTGTTAGACCTTAGTGCTGATAGAGGACTCTTCTCTGTACTGGTCTAGTTAGACCTTAGTGCTGATAGAGGACTCCTCTCTGTACTGGTCTTGTTAGACCTTAGTCCTGATAGAGGACTCCTCTCTGTCCTGGTCTAGTTAGACCTTAGTGCTGATAGAGGACTCCTCTCTGTACTGGTCTTGTTAGACCTTAGTCCTGATAGAGGACTCCTCTCTGTACTGGTCTTGTTAGACCTTAGTCCTGATAGAGGACTCCTCTCTGTACTGGTCTTGTTAGACCTTAGTCCTGATAAAGGACTCCTCTCTGTACTGGTCTTGTTAGACCTTAGTCCTGATAGAGGACTCCTCTCTGTACTGGTCTTGTTAGACCTTAGTCCTGATAGAGGACTCCTCTCTGTACTGGTCTTGTTAGACCTTAGTGCTGATAGAGGACTCATCTCTGTCCTGGTCTAGTTAGACCTTAGTGCTGATAGAGGACTCATCTCTGTCCTGGTCTAGTTAGACGTTAGTCCTGATAGAGGACTCATCTCTGTACTGGTCTTGTTAGACCTTAGTGCTGATGGAGGACTCCTCTCTGTCCTGGTCTTGTTAGACCTTAGTGCTGATAGAGGACTCATCTCTGTCCTGGTCTAGTTAGACCTTAGTGCTGATAGAGGACTCCTCTCTGTACTGGTCTTGTTAGACCTTAGTGCTGATGGAGGACTCCTCTCTGTACTGGTCTTGTTAGACCTTAGTGCTGATAGAGGACTCCTCTCTGTACTGGTCTTGTTAGACCTTAGTGCTGATAGAGGACTCCTCTCTGTACTGGTCTTGTTAGACCTTAGTCCTGATAGAGGACTCATCTCTGTACTGGTCTAGTTAGACCTTAGTGCTGATAGAGGACTCCTCTCTGTACTGGTCTTGTTAGACCTTAGTAGCCTCGATGACCACCACCGTTAGTCATAGAGTTCCACAAGGTTCTGTTCTTGGACCTCTCTCATTGACCTTATACATGCTTCCTTTGGGCAGTATTATGAGGAAACAGTCCATAAACGTTTATTGTTATGCAGATGATACTCAATTCCTAAGCAGAAGGATTCATGACAAAAAAGTCTGGCTTAGTCCAATGTATAACTATAATTTGGTTCTGTATATTTATGATAGACATCAACATACAGAAGCAGTGATGTGGCCGGACGTGTCTGAACCTCCTGGTCAGAGTGTTTGTGGACGTCGTCTCTCAAGATGAAATCGCTTCATGAGGAAGGGTCTTCTTGGGACTCTCCGTATTCAACTGCAGGTCTTGCAGGATTCTGGGTCTTGTGTTATGTCCTGGAGGCGTGTCCTCTTCCCTCACATGTGGGAGGAAAGCATCAACTGAACTTTGACCTCTGTAGAAACAATGTCTGCTTCATATTGTCATGGAAATAATTATCTGTGTCACACATAAGGGGAAAAATCATAGATAGATTCCATGTGTGCCACTTGTGATGCATGAGCCGGCTCATTACAGCCACTAGTGCTGCAGCACAGGGCGAGGTCAGCGCTCCCTATCGTCCACGTCCTCGTGGATCATGTGAGGCTGACCCTGTCTGACGGCAGGAAGTGCCAAAAGGTGTCCTACTCTGTGCGAACACAGAATTACCATCCAGAATGCATAACTGCCTCTGCTTATCTTAATTCCAAATAAATGGCATACTTTTGTTCAGCTTTTAAAACGATATCGCTCCGAAAATGAAAGTTCAACAAAGTGGAATCGTCCGCATTTCCATAAATCTCCCTAATGGAGTAATCCCTCTCAGAATGTGCAGGATATTGTTGTGTTCAGCCTTTCATCCCCGCTCCCTGGTTTTCATCTGAAAGTCTGTTTTTGGAGGCAGACAATGTGAGACCAGAGCTGACTGGATATTCATTTATGGTTTTAGAACAGCAATCACACATTCATCTCCACAAGACCAACAGCCCGCTGACGAAGACGCTGCTGGATCGTGGCTAGAGGTCACGTTCAAGGTCACGGTCAATGTCCGTCCTGTGTCTGTGTTTAGTGTACATGTATCTATATATATAAATATATACAGTCAGCACCATAAATATGTGGACATTGACACCATGTCCTCATATTGTCTCCTTAACCACCTCAATGGATCAGAGTGAAACCATCACGATGTCTTTAGGAGACCTTCCTCTTTAATGTGAGGCTCTTTAAGCTCATCAGGTGAAGGGTGGAGGAGTTAAAACACATGTCATACGTGGCCCTCCTTTAAGGACCAAACGTAAAGGACTAACTCACGTCATCAATGTAATTGTACATTTGAATACTTGGTTGAAAGTCCTTTGCGGTCACTGACATGAAGTCTGGAACCAGAGACTCTCCAGACCTGGTTTCCTCGTCCCCTCGTCCTCTGTCCCCCTCGTCCTCTCGTCCCTCGTCCTCTCGTCCTCTCGTCCTCTCGTCCTCCTGCCCCTCGCCCTCGTCCTCGTCCCTTCCTCGTCCTCTTCCTCTCTGTCCTCGTCCTCTCATCCTCTCCTCCTGCCCCTCCCCTCCGTCCTCTCGTCCTCGTCCCCTCTCCTCCCTCCGTCCTCTCGGCCCCTCTGTCCCTCGTCCCCTCGGTCCCTCGCCCTCGTCCCTCCGTCCTCTCGTCCTCCTCGTCCTCGTCCTCCTCGTCCCTCGTCCCCTCGTCCTCCTCGTCCTCTCGCCCTCCTCGTCCTTCCTCGTCCTCTCGTCCCCTCGTCCTCTCGTCCTCTAATCCTCCTCGTCCTCCGTCCTCCTCGTCCTCCTCGCCCTCTGCCCCTCGTCCTCTCGTCCCCTCGTCTCCCCTCGTCCTCTGTCCTCTCGTCCTCTCTGTCCTCCTGTCCCTCTCGTCCTCGTCCTCTCATCCTCTAATCCTCTCGTCCTCCCGTCCCCTCGTCCTCGTCTCCCTCGTCCTCCGTCCTCATCCTCTCGCCCTCTCGCCCTCCTCGTCCTCTCGTCCTCTCGTCCCTCGTCCTCGTCCCCTCCCTCGTCCTCTCGTCCTCTTCGTCCTCTTCGTCCTCCTCTCCTCTCGCCCTCCCCTCCTGGTCCTCCCTCGTCCTCTTCCGTCTCTCCCTGTCCCCTCCCTCGTCCCTCTATCCTCCGTCCTCCTCGTCCTCCTCGCCCTCCGTCCTCGTCTCCTGTCCTCGCCCTCCGTCTCGTCCTCTCGTCCCTCTCGCCCTCGTCCTCTCGTCCCTCTCATCCTCGTCCTCTCGTCCCTCTCGTCCCTCTCGTCCTCTCGTCCTCTCGTCCCTCTCGTCCTCTCGTCCTCTCGTCCCTCTCGTCCTCTCGTCCCTCTCGTCCTCTTCGTCCCCTTCGTCCCTCTCGTCCTCCCCACCAGAGACATGTGTTGCTCTCTCCGTATCACCTCGCCGTCTCTCATGAGGCGGAGGACCTTTTGTCTGCCGCCGCGTGTTGACTGGTTCACGGTGATAATTAACACGGAAACATCTTTCTGCAGCAGCAGCTGTGCCGGGCTGGTCGAGTGCTATTTACCACACGGAGTTAACATTATGCATGCGGCGCACTTAAAAATGTACAATTATGGCCCGCCGGCGACGCTCAAGAGGTTTGTGTTGGTTACGTCGGCTCGATGTAATTAATGTTACTTAAAGCCCTGCCAAGGGAGACGCTGCGATGAGCTGAATGTATAAATAATAATAATCATTTACACCAGGGTTATATTTGTTCACGGGGAGTTGAGTGGAACGTCGATCGGCCCACACAGAAGAGACGGGGAGCTGCAGATGGACGTGACGACGCTCTGGAGGCACGGCAACTCCACCGGGAGAAAAACATTCAAAGAAAACAAACCAGCATCCTCTGAGACTCTGTGAGCAACGCAGTTCAAGACGTTAGCTGAGATGTTAGCATCATCTGAGAAAGAAAAAAATGTTTTACTAATTGTGTATTTCAGGCTTCAGACACATGTTGACTCAGGGGTTTGCAGGACTTTAAACCAAATTTCCAGAACTAAACATTTGGTGAAATCTCTGTGTCTACACGAGTAATTAAGACACACTTTTTTTCAAGAACTTTTCCAGGCTGGTGTTGATGAATGATAAACATCATATCTAATGGTGCAGTAACGTTCAGCTCCACCAGGTGTGTTGGTGTCAGCCCCCCCGTCTCTGTGGGTCGGAGGAAGGAGCGCAGGAGGAAACCCGACTGATTCATCCACGAGTTTGAACTGATTTCTGCTCCGTATTTTCGCGGAGAAAAAATTGTTCTAAAAACGTAAACAGTGTCAAACCGCACTGCCGCGGTTTGACACTCAGAGGAGTGAAAAAACTTCAATGAACACCGGAAGTAAACAAAGTTGCGTTAATTGCGTTAAAATATTTTAGTGCGATAACGCGGCCAAATTAATCGCATAGATTAACGCGTTAACGCTGACAGCCCTAATTTATATACATATATATATATATGTATCTATAGGGGTGGCTTTAGCTCAGTGGGGTAAGAGGGCCGTCCTGCAACCGCAGGGTTGTGGGTTCGATCCCCGCTCTCCCCATTAGTTGCAAGTCGAAGTGTCCTTGAGCAAGGCACTGAACCCCAGTTGCTCGGCGCTTCACCGCAGCCCACTGCTCCTTAATAACTAAGGATGGGTTAAATGCAGAGAACTAATTTCCCCTTGGGGATTAATAAAAGTGTATATTCTATATATATACATATATATACGAGTTTCCCTATGTATATATATATATACATAGGGAAACTCGTATCTATATGTATATACATATATATATATGTATATATACATATAGATATACATATATATAAAAACTGGGTTTTATCAGGAAAAGCAAGACATGGTCCAGAATGCGAACACAAGAAACACAAATGCACGATTTAAATATGCTGTGCGCTTCATTAAAAGAAATGAACAGGCCATGAGGGCAAACTCCATGGCCAAACATTTTCAGCAGAATAATGCCCTTGACTTCTGGAAAGAAGTTAAAGTTGTCAATAACATGAAGACGCTGCCATCCAGTATTGATGGGGCAGTTGGTTCGGACAGTATTGCAGATCTGTGGAGTAAACACTATAGGGACATTTTCAATAGTGTTAAGAGTGACACATTTAATATTGGTAATGTTCCTAATGATGCTGGTGTGTATTAGACCTGATGAAGTGTTGTATGCTATTGAAAATTGTCATTGAACAAAGCATGTGGCCTTGACCAAATAACAGCAGAACATCTGAGGTTGTCAGTGTTACTTGCTGTATGTTTTCTGGTTTTTTAATACACGGCGTACTTCCTGATTCTATGCTCACTGTGTTGTTAGTGCCAGTAATCAAAAATAAAACTGGTAAAATATCTAGCATTGACAATTATCGACCAATTGCTCTGGCCAGTATACTTTCTAAAGTATTAGAACGAATCCTCTTAGATAGGCTTCAAGATTACATCTTAACCACTGATAATCAATTTGGTTTTAAAAGTAAACATAGCACAGACTTATGTATATATGCACTGAAGGAAGTTGTTAGTAAGTACAGGAGACATAACACCACAGTATTTATGTGTTTCCTGGATGCATCTAAAGCTTTTGATCGAATTAATCATTCCAAATTGTTTGTCAAATTACAAGAGCGAGGGGTGCCACCATATTTAATTAGGATTTTTCACTTTTGGTATGCGCGTCAAACCATGCGAGTTAGATGGGGTCAGAGTGTATCTGCACCCTTCCTAGTGACACATGGTGTCCGACAAGGTGGAATACTGTCCCCTGCACTGTTTAATCTCTATATGGATGACCTCTCTAAGGAGTTAACAAAGTGTAAGACAGGATGTATGGTGGGAGAAAGTCTCATTAATCATCTCATCTACGCTGACGACTTGGTGGTCCTGTCACCCTATAGTGCTGGCTTACAGCCACTGCTCAGAGTGTGCTCAAGGTATGGGGTGCACTATGATATCGAGTTCAACTCCAAAAAGAGTGTTATCATGATAGCAAAAACCAGGGAGGATCAGAAGCTACATTTTCCTTCATTCTTTTTGGGAGACCAGGAGCTAAATGTGGTTCAGAAATACAGGTATTTGGGTCACATGATCAGGAAGGACCTCAGTGATGATGACGATGTGCAGCGGCAGTGTTGCAAACTGGATGCACAAGCCAACATGCTGGAACGTAATGTCACATGTGGACAGAAGACGTTCAAACTGCTCTGTTTGGAGCCGACTGCTCTCCTCTATACAGCCCACCTGTGGTGCAGCTATAGTCAAGGGACAATGAAAAAGATGCAGGTGGCTTTCAATGATGCCTTCAGAATCCTGCTCAAGCTTCCGAGATGGACAAGTGCAAGTCAGATGTTTGTGAGCCGGAATGTTCCCACTTTTCATGCTGTTTTGAGGAATTTTATGTATAAATTTAAATGTCGACTAAATGTCTCGGAGAATGTAGTTATAAAAGCCTTGGCTGACCCACTGAGTGATACCAGGTATTCCTCTTGTTTCTGGAAGCAATGGAACAAATGTTTGTATGTTTTTTAATCCCGAGTGATTTTTTTTTGGCTGCAATGGCTGGACCGGTGTCCTCGTATTGTATTTTGTATATTGTTGTTGTATTTGTGTTTGTTGTTTTATGGACCCATGAGTCTGGAATAAAGATATATATATATATATACTGTACATATATAGATATACATATATCTATATATGTATATATATATACATATATATATACATATACATATATATATGTATATGTATATATATACATATACATAGGGAAACTCGTAGGGAACCTTCTAGAGAACCTTGTAGAGAACCTCAACAGGAACCGTGTAGAGAACCTTGGAGGGAACCTCAACAGAAACCGTGTAGAGAACCTTGAAGGGAACCTCAACAGGAACCGTGTAGAGAACCTTGTAGGGAACCTCAACAGGAACCATGTAGAGAACCTTGAAGGGAACCTCAACAGGAACCGTGTCGAGAACCATTACATGAATCTTATAGGGAACCTCGTAGGGAAGCTTGTAAAGATGTCACCTGGTGGCGGGAAAGGGAAGTGAAGAAGGAAGAGAGGAGAAAACACGCTGGTTCTCTTATTGACTTCATGGGGTTGAAAATGTCTTCTTATAGGAGGAGAGAGAGAGAGGAGAGAGAGAGAGAGAGAGGGAGGAGAAGAGAGGGAGGATGAGAGAGAGAGGATGAGAGAGAGAAAGAGAGAGGGAGGAGAAGAGAGGGAGAGAAAGAGAGAGGGAGGAGAAGAGAGGGAGGATGAGAGGGAGAGAAAGAGAGAGGGAGGATGAGAAAGAGAGAGGGAGGAGAAGAGAGGGAGGATGAGAGAGAGAGGATGAGAGAGAGAGAAAGAGAGAGGGAGGATGAGAGGGAGAGAAAGAGAGAGGGAGGAGAAGAGAGGGAGGGGGAGAGGGAGAGGGAGGGAGGAGAGAGGAGGAGAAAGAGAGGAGAAAGAGAGGGAGGAGAAGAGAGGAGGATGAGAGGGAGAGAGAGAGAGGGAGGAGAAGAGAGGGAGGATGAGAGAGAGAGAGAGAGAGGGAGGAGAAGAGAGGGAGGGGGAGAGAGAGAGGAGGAGGAGGAGAGGGAGGAGAAGAGAGGAGGATGAGAAAGAGAGGAGAGAGAGAAGAGGGAGGATGAGGGAGGGAGAGAGAGGGAGGGAGGAGAGAAAGAGAGGGATGAGAAGAGAGGGAGGATGAGAGAGAGAAAGAGAGAGGGAGGAGAAGAGAGGGAGGAGGAGAGACTGAGAGGATGAGAGAGAGAGAGAGAGAGAGATAGAGAGAGGGAGGAGCAGGAGGAGCAGGAGGAAGAGGAGCAGGAGGAGGGAGGAGGAGGAGGAGCAGGAGGAGGGAGGAGCAGGAGGAGGAGCAGGAGGAGGAGGAGGAGGAGGAGGAGGAGCAGGAGGAGGAGCAGGAGGAGGAGGAGGCCATTGTGCGTCTCCGTGGGAGCTGGTCTGTGAAACAGGATTACAACAAGAGGTCAGCAGCATGAAAGGATGTCCATCACTTTACAAAGGGGGCGGAGCCACGGGCTGATGGAGATGCTGGGGGGGCACACCACACACAAACACACACACATACACACACACACACACACACACACACATTACATGTCATTTAGCAGACGCTTTTATCCAAAGCGACTTACAATAAGTGCATTTCAACCTAGAGTACAAACTAAGAACAACAAGAATACAGGAAGTAACATTTCCTCAACATAGTCGAACTACAAAAGTACCATAAGTAAGTGCTATTTAAGTGCCACTGAAGTGCTAATCTGTGTTTTAATCCAGATATAGTCTAAAGGTGTGTTTTCAGTCTCCGGCGGAAGATGTAGAGCAGGGGTGCTCAATACGACGCCGCGATCGACCGGTCAACAACTCTTCTCAGCTCGCGCACGGCAGGTGAGCACAATCTCAGCACCCCCCCCCCCCCCCCCCCCCCCGGTCGGTCGATCGCCTCGACCACATAATAAGTAGCTTGCATGCTGAAAAAGTGTGAGCACCCCTGATGTAGAGACTTTCCGCTGTCCTGATGTCAGTGGGGAGCTCGTTCCACCACTGAGGAGCAGGACAGCAAACAGTCTGGATGTAGTGATGAGCTCGAGGTGCAGGAGTCACAAGTCGATTGGCTGTTGCCGAGCGGAGCGAACGTGCCGGGGTGTACGGTGTGACCACATCCCGGATGTAGACGGGGCCCGATCCGTTCAGAGCACGGTACCAAGAACCAGTGTTTTGAAGCGGATGCTGCTCCACCGGTAGCCAGTGGAGAGCGGAGGAGCGGAGTGGTGTGGGGGAATTTCGGGAGGCTGAAGACCAGCTGCTGCATTCTGGATGAGCTGCAGAGGTCGGATGGCCTTAGCGGGTAGACCAGCCAGGAGGGAGTTGCAGTAGTCAAGGCGTGAAATGACCTGGACCAGAGCCTGGACCAGAACCTGTGCCGCCTTCTGAGTAAGAAGAGGCCGTATTCTCCTGATGTTGTGCAGCATGTACCTACAGGAACGCGTCGTCGCAGCGATGTTGGCCGTCAGGGAGAGTTAAATAAAATAAAATATACACTTTTATTAATCCTTAAGGGGAAATTAGTTCTCTGCATTTAACCCATCCTTAGTTATTAAGGAGCAGTGGGCTGCAGTGAAGCGCCCGGGAAGCAACTGGGGGTTCAGTGCCTTGCTCAAGGACACTTCGACTTGCAACTACTGGGGAGAGCGGGGATCGAACCCACAGCCTTGCGGTTGCAGGACGACCCTCTTACCCCACTGAGCTACAGCCGCCCCAGTTGACTGTCTAGTGTCACCCCGAGGTTCCTGGCAGTCAGGGTAGGGGCCAACACAGAGCTGGTGAAGGTGGTAGTCAGGTCATGGGTGGGGGAGCCTTTCCCTGAAGGAATAGTAGCTCAGTCTTGTCAGGGTTGATTTTCAGATGGTGACCAGACATCCACTGAGAGACGTCAGTCAGACAGGCAGAGATTCGCGCCGCCACCTGTCTTTCGGACCGTGGAAACGAGAAGATCAGTTGGGTGTCATCAGCATAGCTATGGTAGGAGAAGCCATGCGAACGAATGACAGAGCCGAGAGAATTTGTGTACAGAGAGAAGAGGAGGGGACCCAGGACGGAGCCTTGAGGAACCCCATAGTGAGAGGAAGAGGGGACCCAGGACGGAGCCTTGAGGAACCCCATAGTGAGAGGAAGAGGGGACCCAGGACGGAGCCTTGAGGAACCCCAGTAGTGAGAGGAAGAGGAGGGGACCCAGGACGGAGCCTTGAGGAACCCCATAGTGAGAGGAAGAGGAGGGGACCCAGGACGGAGCCTTGAGGAACCCCATAGTGAGAGGAAGAGGAGGGGACCCAGGACGGAGCCTTGAGGAACCCCAGTAGTGAGAGGACAAGGATCAGACACAGATCCTCTCCAAGTTACCCGGTAAGTGTGGTCGTTAAGGTAGGAAGAGAAAAGCGCGAGTGCAGTACCTGAGATCCCAGGTCCTGAAGAGAAGAGATAAGGATCTGGTGGTTCACGATGTCAAATGCTGCAGAAAGGTCTAGAAGGATAAGGACAGAGGAGAGAGGATGCTCTAGCAGAGTGAAGGATAAGGACAGAGGAGAGAGAGGCTGCTCTAGCAGTGTGAAGCTGCTCAGAGACAGCAAGGAGGGCCGTCTCTGTCGAGTGGCCGGCCTTGAATCCAGACTGGTGAGGGTCAAGAAGGTTGTTACTGTGGAGATAGGAGGACACTTGGCTCAAGAGAGCTCGCTCCAGAGTTTTGGAGAGAAAAGGAAGAAGAGAGACCGGTCTGTAGTTGCTGACGTCAGACGGGTCAAGCGTGGGTTTCTTCAGGAGAGGGTTGACTCGCCTCCTTCAGAGGGAAACAGCCAGTTGAGAGGGAGCTGTTAATAAGATGGGTGAGGAAGGTCAGAAGGTCAGGAGCAATAGCCTGGAGAATGGGAGACGGGACGGGGTCAAGGGCGCAGGTGGTCGGTCGAGCGGAGGTCACCAAGCTAAGAACTTGATTGGGAGACAGGGGGGTGAAAGAGGAAAGAGAGGGGGATGAAGAAGTTAGTGTTGGTGAGGTGATAGAAGATGGATTAGTAAAGGAGGAGCGTATGTCGTCTATCTTGTTTGTAAAGTAGTCGACAAAGTGGCTCGGCAAAAGGGTGGAAGGAGGAGGGGGACAGGGGGGATCAAGGAGGTTGGAAAAGATAGAGAAGAGTTTTTTGGGGTTAGAGAAGGAAGACTGAATTTTGGTCAGGTAGAAAGAGCTTTTGGCTGCAGATATAGAGGAAGAGAAGGAGGAGAGATTGATAAAAGAGCAGGTCTTCCGCTTGATTCGATTTGCGCCATTTTCTTTCCGTCGCTCGCAGGGTGGCTCTCTCGGCGCGCACCGAGTCAGACAACCACGGAGAGGAGAGGATTTACGAACCGGTCGTGTCTTAAAAGGACAAAGAGAATCAAGAGATGAAGACAGGGAAGAGAGGAGAGTGTCTGTGGCAGAGTTAGGCTGCATGAGTGAGAAGGAACCAGTTGAGGGGAGAGCAGATAGGACACAGGAGGCCAGAGAGGAGGACAGAGAGGAGGGACAGAGGAGGACAGAGAGGAGGGGCAGAGGGTGCGAATGTTGCGGCGTACAGGTGCAGAATCTGTAGATATGTGTGGGTTGTCAGTACCAGAGAGTGAGAGAGAGTAAGAGATGAAGAAGTGATCAGAGACATGGAGAGGAGTTACAGTGAGGTTGGAGGTAGAGCAGTTTCTAGTGAAAATGTAGTCAAGGTGGTTGCCGGCTTTGTGAGTAGGAGGGGAGGGACTGAGTGAGAGGTCAAAGGAACACAGGAAGAGATCACATGACTTCTCTGTCTGGATGTTGAAGTCACCCAGAAGGATGAGCGGGGGGCCGTGTTCCGAGAAGTTCGATAGGAGGACGTCTAGCTCTTCCAAGAGATCTCCCAAAGAACCAGTGGGACGGTAGAGAACAACAATGTGTAGTTGAGCCGGATGAGTAACCGTCACAGCATGAAACTCAAAAGTCAGTGGGATAAAGAGTGGAAGCGGGTAGAGAAACACCATGTGGGTGAGAGGAGTAAACCTGGAGCTCCACCCCGACCAGAGGGTCTGGTGTGGCTGAAGGAGAAGGCCGAGGAGAGAGCAGCCGGGGTAGACGTGTTGTCTGCTGTGATCCAGGTCTCAGTGAGAGCCAGGAAGTCAAGCGACTGCTCCACAGCAAAGCCAGAGATGAAGTCGGCCTTGCGGTTGGCTGACTGACAGTTCCAGAGGCCTCCTGTGACAAGGTGCTGGGTGTGAGTAGAACGGGTAGGAAGGAGAACAGAGGAGGGGTTCCGGTACAGGAATGAACGAGTCCTATAGGAACTACGAGGAGAGATACGCACAGGTATGGAAAAGACACACATATTTAAAAAATGGGGAAATACTCAGCCACCCACGAAGACTCCTATGTCTTTGTCCTCCGAGTCTTGACTCCAAGGGAAGACTCCGATGTCTTTGTCCTCCGAGTCTTGACTCCAAGGGAAGACTCCGATGTCTTTGTCCTCCGAGTCTTGACTCCAAGGGAAGACTCCTATGTCTTTGTCCACCGAGTCTTGACTCCAACGGAAGACTCCGATGTCTTTGTCCTCAGTCTTGACTCCAAGGAAGACTCGATGTCTTTGTCCTCCCAGTCTTGACCCAAGGAAGACTCCTATGTCTTTGTCCTCCAGTCTTGACTCCAACGGGAGACTCCTATGTCTTTGTCCTCCCAGTCTTGACTCCAACGGAAGACTCCTATGTCTTTGTCCTCCCGAGTCTTGACTCCAACGGAGACTCCTATGTCTTTGTCCTCCGAGTCTTGACTCCAAGGGAAGACTCCGATGTCTTTGTCCTCCGAGTCTTGACTCCAACGGAAGACTCCTATGTCTTTGTCCACCGAGTCTTGACTCCAACGGAAGACTCCTATGTCTTTGTCCTCCGAGTCTTGACTCCAAGGGAAGACTCCGATGTCTTTGTCCTCCGAGTCTTGACTCCAACGGAAGACTCCGATGTCTTTGTCCTCCGAGTCTTGACTCCAACGGGAGACTCCTATGTCTTTGTCCTCCGAGTCTTGACTCCAACGGAAGACTCCTATGTCTTTGTCCTCCGAGTCTTGACTCCAAGGGAAGACTCCTATGTCTTTGTCCTCCGAGTCTTGACTCCAAGGGAAGACTCCTATGTCTTTGTCCTCCGAGTCTTGACTCCAAGGGAAGACTCCGATGTCTTTGTCCTCCGAGTCTTGACTCCAACGGGAGACTCCGATGTCTTTGTCCTCCGAGTCTTGACTCCAAGGGAAGACTCCGATGTCTTTGTCCTCCGAGTCTGGACTCCAACGGAAGACTCCTATGTCTTTGTCCTCCGAGTCTCGACTCCAACGGAAGACTCCTATGTCTTTGTCCTCCGAGTCTCGACTCCAACGGAAGACTCCTATGTCTTTGTCCTCCGAGTCTCGACTCCAACGGAAGACTCCTATGTCTTTGTCCTCCGAGTCTCGACTCCAACGGAAGACTCCTATGTCTTTGTCCTCCGAGTCTCGACTCCAACGGAAGACTCCTATGTCTTTGTCCTCCGAGTCTCGACTCCAAGGGAAGACTCCTATGTCTTTGTCCTCCGAGTCTTGACTCCAACGGAAGACTCCTATGTCTTTGTCCTCCGAGTCTCGACTCCAACGGAAGACTCCTCTGTCTTTGTCCTCCGAGTCTCGACTCCAACGGAAGACTCCTCTGTCTTTGTCCTCCGAGTCTTCGTCCGATGAGTCACGCTGACGCTACAGCTGACGCGAAAGACCCGATCCTGTTATGAGCCCAAATTGGTGCCAATTACCTCCAGCCGCGTTGACACCACCCCTTGCCTTATGGTATTTAAATGACACTCAATAGAAACCAGGTGATGAGTGCTCGTCCAATCAGTGAAGATTCAGGTGTCGGAACACGGGACACACCTCTCTACCACACACACACACACACACACATACACACACACACACACACACACACACACACACACACACACACACACACACACATACACACACACACACATACACACACACACACACACACACACACACACACACACACACACACACATACACACACAGCCACAAATGATTTTCAAGGGTTTTTCTTCTTGTTTTTGATCAATTAATATCATATATATATACATATATTTATATATATATGTATATATACATATAACATGTCTCGCTCATGTCATCTCAGATCGCCTCGTGGCCTCGTGTCCTCGGACCTAGATAGGTATGATCCCCGCCTCATGGGTGGCCTCGCCTGTCCTCGCCTGTGGCCTCGCCGTGGTTGCCTGTCCCTCCAGTCCTCGCCTGTGACCTCGAGTGGGTTTCGCCTGGGCTCGCCTGTGGGTTCATGTGTCTCGCCTGTGGCCTCGCTTTGACTCGTGTGGCCTCGCCGTGATCGCCCGGCTCGCCAGATCGCCTGGTCGCCTCGGACCTCGCCTGCGGGCTCGCCTCGGGCCCGCCAGGTGCCCGGGCCGCCTGCGGGCCCCGCCTGTGAGAGGTGAGTGGCCTCGGCCCATGGCCCCGCGTGGCTCGCCACACATCTGAGGCAGCCGGGCCCCTTCCAGCCCGAGCACACAGGTATTCGGCTCCGGCCCCGTGGCCCCGGCAGCTGTTTGACGATCATTAGCGACTCCATTACCGCAGAAGACAAACAGTGGCGAGCGTCCTCAAAGGAACCATCTGGTGGCGGCGCACACGCGTGTGCGCCGCGGCCACAGCTTTGTGCTCGGGCCGGGCTGAAGGGCCCCGTCTTTGTGCTCGGGCCGAGCTGAAGGGCCCTGTCTTTGTGCTCGGCTAGTCACTAAATGCCTTTTCTGTTTTAAAGAAATGCTTTTGTGGACAGTCAATAAATGTCTCATCCACAGAGCGAGCCATTACCCCCCCCCCCCCCCCCTCAGGTACATAGGCTGCATCATTGTGGACACAAGGCTGCTTCCTGTCTTAAAGGGACAGTACACAACATTTATAAACAGGCCTTTTAATACACACTGATCACAGCTATACAAACATGAGTGTGTGTGTTTGTGTGTGAGTGTGTGTGTGTGAGTGTATGTGTGTGTGAGTGTGTGTGTGTGTGTGTGTGTGAGTGTATGTGTGAGTGTGTGTGGAGTGTGTAAGGAGTGTGTCACGGAGTGTGTGAGGTGTGTGTCATGTGTGAGTGTATGTGTGCTATGTGTGAGTGTGTAGTGTGTGTGTGAGGATGTGATGTGAGTGTGTGTGTGTGTGTGAGTGTGTATGTGTGTATGTGTAGTGTGTATGTGAGTGTCTGTCCTCTCGTCTCCTCCTCGTCCTCTCGCCCTCTCGTCCCTCCCGTCCTCTCGTCCCTCCTGGTCCTCTCGTCCTCTGTCCCCCCGTCCTCTCTGTCCTCTCGTCCCCTCGTCCTCTCGTCCCCTCGTCCTCTCGTCCCCTCGTCATCTCGTCATCTCGTCCCCTCGTCCTCTCGTCCCCTCGTCCCCTCGTCCCTCGTCCCCTCGTCCTCGTCCTCTAATTCCCCTCGGTCCTCTGGTCCTCTCCGTCCTCCTCGTCCTCTCGTCCCCCTGTCTCGTCACCCCCTCGTCCTCCGTCCTCTGTCCCTCCGTCCTCTCGTCCCCGCCCTTCCCATCCTCGTCCCCTCGTCCCCTCGTCCCCTCGTCCCTCTGGTCCCCTCGGTCCCTCTCGTCCTCTCGTCCTCGTCCCCCTCGTCCCCTCGTCCCCTCGTCCCCTCGTCCCCTCGTCCCTCTTCGTCCCCTTCGTCCCTCTCGTCCTCTCGTCCCCCTCGTCCCTCTCGTCCTCTCGTCCCTCTCGTCCCCCTCATCCTCTCGTCCCTCTCGTCCCACTCGTCCCTCGTCCCCCTCGTCCCTCTCGTCCCCCTCGTCCCTCTCGTCCTCTCGTCCCTCTCGTCCCCCTCCTCGTCCCTCCTGGCCCGTTCCTCGTCCTCGTCCTCCTCGTCTCCTCCCTCGTCCCTCTCGTCCTCTGCGTCCTCCTCGTCCCTCCCTCGTCCCCTCAGTCCTCTCGTCCTCTCGTCCCCTCGTCCTCTGCGTCCCCTCGTCCTCTCGTCCTCGTCCCTGCTCTCGTCTCGTCCTCATCCCCTCGGTCCTCTCGTCCTCTCGCCCTCTCTCGTCCTCTCGTCCACTCGTCCCTCTCGTCCTCTCATCCTCCTCGTCCCCTCGTCCCTTCCGTCCTCTGGCCCTTCCTCCCTTCCGGCTCCTCTCGTCCTCCTCGTCCCTCCTTGCCCTCGTCGTCCGCTCGTCCTCTCGTCCTCTGGGTCCCTCGTCCTCTCTCCTCCGTCCCCTCGTCCCCTCGTCCTCTGCTCCCCTCGTCCTCTCGTCCTCTGGTCCCTTCCGTCCTCTCGTCCCTTCTCGTCTTTCCTCGTCCTCTCGCTGGTCGCCCCTCTCGCCCCTCGTCCCTCTGGTCCTCTCGTCCTCTGGTCTCCTCCCTCGTCCTTGGGTCCCACTCGGTTCCTGGGTCACCTCTCGTCACTCTGGGTCCTCTCTCGTCCCTTCGGTCCTCTGGTGCCCCACTGCCTCTCGTCCTCCGTCCTTAATCCTCGTCGTCCCTCGTCCTCTCGTCCTCCTCGTCCTCGTCCTCCTCGTCCTCGTCCCCTTCCGTCCTCGGTCCCTCGTCCTCCTCGTCCCTCGTCCTCAGTCCTCGTCCTCTCTCGTCCTCTCGTCCTCAGTCGTCCTCTCGTCCCCTCGTCCTCTGGGTCCCCTCGTCCTCTGGTCCTCTCCGCCCTTCGTCCTCGTCCCTCCTCGTCCCTCGTCCTCTCGTCCCTCGTCCTCCGTCCTCTCGTCTCTCCCCCTCGTCCTCTCGTCCCTTCGTCCTCTCGCCCTCCCCCTCGTCATCTCGGGCCCTCTGGTCCTTCCGTCTCCTCGTCCTCTCGCTCCTCGGCCCCTCTCGTCCCTCTTCCTCGTCCTCTCGTCCTCCTCAGTCCTCTCTCGTCCTCTCGTCCCTCTAGGTCCTCTCCGGTCCCTCCTTCGCCCTCGTCCTTCCTCGTCCTCTCGTCTCGCCCCTCCGTCTCCCCTCGTCCTCCCTGTCCTCTTGTCCCCTCGTCCTCCTCGTCCCTCTCGTCCTCTCGTCCCTCTCGTCCCTCTCGTCCCCCTCGTCCTCGTCCCTCTGGGTCCTCTCGTCCTCCTCGTCCCCTCCTCTGCCCCTGTCTCGTCCCCTCTCGTCCCTCGTCCTCTCGTCCCCTCGGGTCCTCTCTCGTCCCTCGTCCTCCGGCCCCTCGTCCTCGCCCCTCTGCCCCTCGTCCCTCTCGTCCTCTCGTCCTCTCGTCCTCTCGTCCCCCTCGTCCCTCTCGTCCCCTCGTCCTCTCGTCCCTCTCGTCCCTCTCGTCCCTGCCTTCCGTCCCCTCGTCCCCTCATCCCTCATCCTCCTCGTCCTCTCGCCCACTCGTCCCTCCGCCCTCCTGTCCTCTCGTCCCCCTCGTCCCCCTCGTCCTCTCGTCCCTCTCGTCCCTCTCGTCCTCTCGTCACTCTCGTCCCCCTCGTCCCTCTCGTCCACTTGTCCTCTCGTCCCTCGGTCCCTCTCGCCTCTCCTCCTCGACCTCTCGTCCTCTCGTCCCTCTCGTCCCCCTCGTCCCTCTCGTCCCCCTCGTCCCCTCGTCCTCTCGTCCCTCTCCTCCCTCTCGTCCTCTCGTCCTCTCGTCTCTGTCCTCCTCGTCCCCCTCGTCCTCTCGTCCTCTCGTCCCTCTTCGTCCCCTTCGTCCCTCTCGTCCTCTCGTCCTCTCGTCCCTCTCATCCTCGCCCTCTCCCTGTCCTCTCGTCCTCCTCGTCCCTCGTCCTCGTCCTCTGGGTCCCTCTCGTCCCCTCGTCCTCGTCCTCTCGTCCTCTCGTCCTCCGTCCCTCGTCCTGGTCCTCTCTCCCTCTGGTCCTTCCGTCCTCCTGGGTCCTTCACCTCGTCCTCTGGGTCCTCTGGTCCCCTGGGTCCTCTTCCGTCCTCTGGATCCGGCCCCCTCGTCCTCCTCGGGTCCTCTCGTATCCTCTCGTCCCCTTCCGTCCTCTCTTGTCCCTCCTCGCCCCTCTCGTCCTCTCGTCCCTCTCCTGTCCCACAAATCCTCTATTACTCCTCATCCCTCTCGTCCCCTCTCGTCCCTCTTGTCTGCCTCTGGGTCCTCGTCCCTCCTCGTCTCCTCTCGTCCCTCGTCCTCCGCCCCTCTAAGTCCCTCCTCGTCTCTTCCTCTGTCCCCTCGTCCCTCTGGCCCTCCCTCCTCGTCCCCTTCGTCCTCTCGTCCCTCGTCCTCTGTCCTGCCCCTCTCGTCCTCTCGTCCTCTCGTCCTCGTCCTTCGCTGTCTCGTCCTCTCGTCCCCTTCGTCCTCGTCCTCTCCCTCGTCCCCTCTGTCCTCGTCCCTCTCGTCCTCTCGTCCCTCCTCCCTCTCGTCCCCTCGTCCTCGTCCCTCGTCCTCTCGGTCCTCTCGCCCTTCGCCTCCTCTCGTCTCCTCGTCCTCCCGTCCCCCTCGTCCCCTCGTCCTCTCGTCCTCCCTCTCGTCCTCCCTCTCGTCCTCCGTCCCTGGTCCTCTCCTCTGTCCTCTCGTCCTCCTCGTCCCCTCCTCCTCCTGGTCCCCACCCGTCTCGTCCTCTGGTACCTCGTCACTCTCGTCCTCTCCCCTCTCGCCCCTCGTCCCCCTCGTCCTCTCGTCCCTCTCGTCCCTCTCGTCCCTCTGTGTCTTCCGCCCTCTCGGTCCCTTCCGTCGTCCTCTCGTCCTCTCGTCCCTCTCGTCCCTCTCGTCCTCTCGTCCCTCTCGTCCCCCTCGTCCTCTCGTCCCCCTCGTCCTCTCGTCCCTCTCGTCCCTCTCGTCCCTCTCGTCCCTCTCCCTCGTCCTCTTGTCCTCTCGTCCTCTCGTCGGCTCGTCCTCCGTCCCCTCTCGTCCTCTCGTCCTCTCGTCCTCGTCCTCTCATCCTCTCATCCTCTCGTCCCCTCTCGTCCCTCTCGTCCCCTCGTCCCACTCGTCCTCTCGTCCCTCGTCCCTCTGGCCTCTCGTCCTCTCGTCCTCGTCCCCCTCTGGGTCCTCAGTCCTCATCCCCTCGTCCTCTTCACCTCGTCCTCGTCCTCTCGTCCCCTCGTCCTCCGTCCTCTCGTCCCTCTCCCCTCTCGCCCCTCGTCCCCCTCGTCCTCTCATCCCCTCGTCCTCTCGTCCCTCCTCCTGGGTCCCCCCTGGTCCTCGTCCTCCTCTCATCCCTCCTCGGTCCCTCCTGTCCCTCCTCGTCCCCTCGTCCCTCTGTCCTCTGGTCCTCCTCGTCCTCGTCCCCTCGTCCTCTCGTCCCCTCGTCCTCTCGTCTCCTCGTCCTCATCCTCTGGTCTTCTTCGCCCCACTCCTGGGTCCTCGTCCTCCTCCGGTCCTCTCGTCCCTTCTGTCATCCCTCGTCCTCTCGTCCTCCTCGCTCCTCGCCCCTCTCGTCCTCTCGTCCTCTCGTCCTCCTCTTCCTCTCGTCCTCTTCGTCCCCTCGTCCTCTCATCCCTCTAGTCCTCCTGTCCCTCGTCCTCTCATCCTCCTCATCCCTCGTCCCCTTCCCTCGTCCCCTCGTCTCCTCGACCCCTCGTCCTCTCGTCTCCTCGTCCCCCTCGTCCCTCTCATCCCCCTCGTCCCTCTCGTCCCCCGTCCCTCGGGTCTCTCGTCCCCTCGTCCCTCGTCCTCTGTCCTCTCGGCCCCTCTCCCCTCGTCCCCTCGTCTCCTCTCGTCCTCGTCCTCAGTCCTCCTCTGTCCCCCTCGTCTCCTCGGCCCTCTCTCTACCAGTCCTCTCGTCCTCTGCCTCCTCCTCGTCCTCTCGTCCTCTCTCGTCTCTCGCTCCCTCTCGTCCCTTCGCTCGTCCTCCTCCCCCTCGTCCTCTGGGTCCTCTCGTCCTCCTGTCCTCTCGTCCTCCTGTCCTCGTCCCCCTCGTCCTCTCGTCCCTCTCGTCCCCCTCCTCCTCTCCTCCTCGGCCCTCGCCCTCCCTCTGGTCCCTCTCAGGTCCTCTCGTCCCTCGTCCTCTCGTCCCCTCCTGTTCCTCTCGTCCTCTGGTCCCTCGTCCTCTTCCTCGTCCCCCTCGTCCCTCGTCCCTCGCTCGTCCCCTCGTCCTCGTCCCTCTAGTCTCCTGTCCCTCGTCGTCCTCGCCCTCCTCGTCCCTCGCCCGCCCTCTCGTCCCTCTCGTCCTCTCGTCCTCTCGTCCCTCTCGTCCTCTCGTCCCCCTCGTCCTCTCGTCCCTCTCGTCCTCTCGTCCCTCTCGTCCCCCTCGTCCTCTCGTCCCCTCGTCCTCGTCCCTCTCGTCCCCCTCGTCCTCTCGTCCCTCTCGTCCCCCTCGTCCTCTCGTCCCCCTCGTCCTCTCGTCCCTCTCGTCCCCCTCGTCCTCTCGTCCCTCTCGTCCCCCTCGTCCTCTCGTCCCCCTCGTCCTCTCGTCCTCTCGTCCCTCTCGTCCTCTCGTCCTCTCGTCCCTCGCCCTCGTCCTCTCGCCCTCGTCCCTCGTCCTCGTCCTCTCGTCCTCTCGCCTCGTCCCTCTCGTCCCTCTCCTCCTCGCCCCTCTCAGGTCCCTCTGGTCCTCTCGTCCTCGTCCCCTCGTCCCCTCCGTCCTCTCGCCCCTCGTCCCTCGCCCTCGTCCCTCGTCCTCGTCCCTCCGTCCTCGTCCTCCTCGGGTCCTCGTCCTCTCCTCTCGTCCTCTAGTCTCTGGTCCTCGTCCTCGTCCTCCTCGTCCCTCGTCCTCCTCGCCCTCTCGTCCCCTCGTCCCTCGTCCTCTCTGTCCTCTCGCCCCTCGTCCCTCTCGTCCTCTCGTCCTCTCGTCCTCTCGTCCCTCTCATCCCTCTCATCCTCTCGTCCCTCTCGTCCTCTCGTCCTCGTCCTCCGCCCCTCGTCCTCTCGTCCTCGTCCCTCGTCCTCCCGTCCCCTCGTCCTCTCGTCCTCTCGTCCTCTCGTCCCCTCGTCCTCTGTCCCTCTCGTCCTCGTCCTCTCGTCCTCGTCCCTCTCATCCTCTCGTCCTTCCCCTCGTCCCCTCGTCCCTCGTCCTCGTCCTCCCGTCCTCTCGTCCCCTCGTCCTCCCGTCCTCTCGTCCCCTCGTCCCCTCGTCCTCTCGTCCTCTCGTCTCCTCGTCCTCGCCCCCTCCGTCTCTCGTCCTCGCCCCTCGTCCTCTCGTCCTCTCGTCTCCTCGTCCTCTCGTCCTCCTCGCCCCTCCTCATCCTCTCGTCCCCCTCGTTCCCTCGCCCTCTCGTCCCCCTCGTCCCTCTCGTCCTCTCGTCCTCTCGTCCTCCTCGCCCTCCGCCCTCGCCCTCTGCCCTCGCCCTCGTCCCTCGTCCTCTCGTCCCTTCGTCTCCTTTCGTCCTCTCGCCCTCCTTGCCCTCTCGTCCTCTCGTCCTCTCGTCCCCCTCGTCCTCTCGTCCCTCTCGTCCTCTCGTACTCTCGCCCTCCGTCCTCTCGCCTCTCCTCCTCGTCCTCTCGTCCCTCTCCTCCCTCTCGTCCTCTCGTCCCTCTCGTCCTCTTCGTCCCCTTCGTCCCTCTCGTCCTCCCCACCAGAGACATGTGTTGCTCTCTCCGTATCACCTCGCCGTCTCTCATGAGGCGGAGGACCTTTTGTCTGCCGCCGCGTGCTGCCAGGTTCGCGGACATAATTAACACGGAAACATCTTTCTGCAGCAGCAGCTGTGCCGGCTGGTCGAGTGCTATTTACCACACGGAGTTAACATTATGCATGGGCGCACTTAAAATGTACAATATGGCTCGCCGGCGACGCTCAAGAGGTTTGTGTTGGTTACGCTGGCTCGATGTAATTAATGTTACTTAAAGCCCTGCTAAGGAGACGCTATGATGAGCTGAATGTATAAATAATAATAATCATTTACACCAGGGTTATATTTGTTCACGGGGAGTTGAGTGGAACGCCGATCGCCCACACAGAAGAGACGGGAGCTGCAGATGGACGTGACGACGCCTGGAGGCACGGCAACTCCACCGGGAGAAAACATTCAAAGAAACAAACCAGCATCCTCTGAGACTCTGTGAGCAACGCAGTTCAAGACGTTAGCTGAGATGTTAGCATCATCTGAGAAAGAAAAATGTTTTACTAATTGTGTATTTCAGGCTTCAGACACATGTTGACTCAGGGTTTGCAGGACTTTAAACCAAATTTCCAGAACTAAACA
Organism: Pseudoliparis swirei; assembly: GCF_029220125.1. NCBI lineage: Eukaryota > Metazoa > Chordata > Actinopteri > Perciformes > Liparidae > Pseudoliparis > Pseudoliparis swirei. Next base: position 31,466,601 of record NC_079394.1, on the reverse strand, counting down.
TTTGGTGAAATCTGTGTCTACACGAGTAATTAAGACACACTTTTTCAAGAACTTTTCCAGGCTGGTGTTGATGAATGATAAACATCATATCTAATGGTGCAGTAACGTTCAGCTCCACCAGGTGTGTTGGTGTCAGCCCCCGCCCTGTGGGTCGGAGGAAGGAGCGCAGGAGGAAACCCGACTGATTCATCCACGAGTTTGAACTGATTTCGCTCCGTATTTTCATGGAGAAAAAATTGTTCTAAAAATCAGAACAGTGTCAAACCGCGACTGTCGCGTTTGACACTCAGAGGAGTGAAAACTTCAATGAACACCGAAGTAAACAAAGTTGCGTTATGCGTTAAATATTTTAGTGCGATAACGCGGCCAAATTAATCGCATAGATTAACGCGTTAACGCTGACAGCCCTAATTTATATACATATATATATATGTATCTATAGGGGTGGCTTTAGCTCAGTGGGGTAAGAGGGCCGTCCTGCAACCGCAGGGTTGTGGGTTCGATCCCGCTCCCATTAGTTGCAAGTCGAAGTGTCCTTGAGCAAGGCACTGAACCCCCAGTTGCTTCCCGGGCGCTTCACCGCAGCCCACTGCTCCTTAATAACTAAGGATGGGTTAAATGCAGAGAACTAATTTCCCCTTGGGGATTAATAAAAGTGTATATTCTATATATATACATATATATACGAGTTTCCCTATGTATATATATATATATACATAGGGAAACTCGTATCTATATGTATATACATATATATATATGTATATATACATATAGATATACATATATATAAAAACTGGGTTTTATCAGGAAAAGCAAGACATGGTCCAGAATGCGAACACAAGAAACACAAAAATGCACGATTTAAATATGCTGTGCGCTTCATTAAAAGAAATGAACATGAGGGCAAACTCCATGGACAAACATGTTCAGCAGAATAATGCCCTTGACTTCTGGAAAGAGGTTAAAGTTGTCAATAACATGAAGACGCTCTGCCATCCAGTATTGACGGGGCAGTTGGTTCGGACAGTATTGCAGATCTGTGGAGTAAACACTATAGGGACATTTTCAATAGTGTTAAGAGTGACACATTTAATATTGGTAATGTTCCTAATGATGCTGGTGTGTGTATTAGACCTGATGACGTGTTGTATGCTATTGAAAGAGTGTCATTGAACAAAGCATGTGGCCTTGACCAAATAACAGCAGAACATCTGAGGCATGCTAGCAACAGGCTGTCAGTGTTACTTGCTGTATGTTTTTCTGGTTTTTTAATGCACGGCGTACTTCCTGACTCTATGCTCACTGTGTTGTTCGTGCCAGTAATCAAAAATAAAACCGGTAAAATATCTAGCATTGACAATTATCGACCAATTGCTCTGGCCAGTATACTTTCTAAAGTATTAGAACGAATCCTCTTAGTTAGGCTTCAAGATTACATCTTAACCACTGATAATCAATTTGGTTTTAAAAGTAAACATAGCACAGACTTATGTATATATGCACTGAAGGAAGTTGTTAGTAAGTACAGGAGACATAACACCACAGTATTTATGTGTTTCCTGGATGCATCTAAAGCTTTTGATCGAATTAATCATTCCAAATTGTTTGTCAAATTACAAGAGCGAGGGGTGCCACCATATTTAATTAGGATTTTCACTTTTTGGTATGCGCGTCAAACCATGTGAGTTAGATGGGGTCAGAGTGTATCTGCACCTTCCTAGTGACATGGTGTCCGACAAGGTGGAATACTGTCCCCTGCACTGTTTAATCTCTATATGGATGACCTCTCTAAGGAGTTAAAAAAGTGTAAGACAGGATGTATGGTGGAGAAAGTCTCATTAATCATCTCATCTACGCTGACGACTTGGTGGTCCTGTCACCCCATAGTGCTGGCTTACAGCCACTGCTCAGAGTGTGCTCAAGGTATGGGGTACTATGATATCGAGTTCAACTCCAAAAAGAGTGTTATCATGATAGCAAAAACCAGGGAGGACTAGAAGTTACATTTTCCTTCATTCTTTTTGGGAGACCAGAGCTAAATGTGGTTCAGAAATACAGGTATTTGGGTCACATGATCAGGAAGGACCCAGTGATGATGACGATGTGCAGCGTCAGTGTTGCAAACTGGATGCACAAGCCAACATGCTGAACGTAATGTCACATGTGGACAGAAGACGCTCAAACTGCTCTGTTTGAGCCGACTGCTCTCCTCTATACAGCCCACCTGTGGCAGCTATAGTCAAGGGACAATGAAAAGATGCAGGTGGCTTTCAATGATGCCTTCAGAAACCTGCTCAAGCTTCCAGAGATGGACAAGTGCAAGTCAGATGTTTGTGAGCCGGAATGTTCCCACTTTTCATGCTGTTTTGAGGAATTTTATGTATAAATTTAAATGTCACTAAATGTCTCGAGAATGTAGTTATAAAAGCCTTGGCTGACCCACTGAGGATACCAGGTATTCCTCTTGTTTCTGGAAGCAATGAACAAATGTTTGTATGTTTTTTAATCCCGAAAGTGATTTTTTTTGGCTGCAATGGCTGGACCGGTGTCCTCGTATTGTATTTTGTATATTGTTGTTGTATTTGTGTTTGTTGTTTTATGGACCCATGAGTCTCGAATAAAGATATATATATATATATATTGTACATATATATATCTATTTATCTATATATGTATATATATATACATATATATATGTAAACATATATATATATATATGTATATATATATGTATATATATACATAGGGAAACTCGTAGGGAACCTTCTAGAGAACCTTGTAGAGAACCTCAACAGGAACCGTAGAGAACCTTGGAGGAACCTCAACAGAAACCGTAGAGAACCTTGAAGGGAACCTCAACAGGAACCGGTGTAGAGAACTTAGGGAACCTCAACAGGAACCATGTAGAGAACCTTGAAGGAACTCTCAACAGAACCGTGGTCGAGAACCATTACATGAATCTTATAGGGAACCTCGTAGGGAAGCTTGTAAAGATGTCACCTGGTGGCGGGAAAGGGAAGTGAAGAAGGAAGAGAGGAGAAAACACGCTGGTTCTCTTATTGACTCATGGGGTGGAAAATGTCTTCTTATAGGAGAAGAGAGAGAGAGGAGAGAGAGAGAGAGAGAGGGAGGAGAAGAGAGGGAGGATGAGAGAGAGAGGATGAGAGAGAGAAAGAGAGAGGGAGGAGAAGAGAGGGAGAGAAAGAGAGAGGGAGGAGAAGAGAGGAGGGATGAGAGAGAGAGAAAGAGAGAGGGAGGATGAGAGGGAGAGGGAGGAGAAGAGAGGAGGATGAGAGAGGATGAGAGAGAGAAAGAGAGAGGGAGGATGAGAGGGAGAGAAAGAGAGAGGGAGGAGAAGAGAGGGAGGGGGAGAGGGAGAGGGAGAGAGAGAGGGAGGAGAGAGAGGGAGGAGAAGAGAGGGAGAAAGAGAGAGGGAGGAGAAGAGAGGGAGGATGAGAGAGAGAGAAAGAGAGAGGGAGGAGAAGAGAGGGAGGATGAGAGAGAGAGAAAGAGAGAGGGAGGAGAAGAGAGGGAGGGGGAGAGAGAGAGAGGGAGGGAGGAGAGAGAGGGAGGAGAAGAGAGGGAGGATGAGAAAGAGAGAGGGAGGAGAAGAGAGGGAGGATGAGAGGGAGGGAGAGAGAGGGAGGGAGGAGAGAAAGAGAGGGATGAGAAGAGAGGGAGGATGAGAGAGAGAAAGAGAGAGGGAGGAGAAGAGAGGGAGGAGGAGAGACTGAGAGGATGAGAGAGAGAGAGAGAGAGATAGAGAGGGAGGAGCAGGAGGAGCAGGAGGAAGAGGAGCAGGAGGAGAGGAGGAGGAGGAGAGGAGGAGGAGGAGGAGGAAGAGGAGGAAGAGGGGGAGCATGAGGAGGAGGAGGAGGATGAGGAGGAGCAGGAGGAGGAGCAGGAGGAGGAGGAGGCCATTGTGCGCCTGTGGGAGCTGGTCTGTGAAACAGGATTACAACAAGAGGTCAGCAGCATGAAAGGATGTCCATCACTTTACAAAGGGTGGAGCCACGGGCTGATGGAGATGCTGGGGGCACACCACACACAAACACACACACACACACACACACACACACACACACACACATTACATGTCATTTAGCAGACGCTTTATCCAAAGTGACTTACAATAAGTGCATTTCAACCTAGAGTACAAACTAAGAACAACAAGAATACAGGAAGTAACATTCTCAACATAGTCGAACTACAAAAGTACCATAAGTAAGTGCTATTTATGCCACTGAAGTGCTAATCTGTGTTTTAATCCAGATATAGTCTAAAGGTGTGTTTTCAGTCTCCGCGGAAGATGTAGAGCAGGGTGCTCAATACGACGCTGATCGACCGGTCAACAACTCTTCTCAGCTCATGCGACGGCAGGTGAGCACAATCACCAGCACCCCCCCCGGTCGGTCGATCGCCCCGACCACATAATAAGTAGCTTGCATGCTGAAAAGTGTGAGCACCCTGATGTAGAGACTTTCCGCTGTCCTGATGTCAGTGGGAGCCTGCTCCACCACTGAGGAGCAGGACAGCAAACAGTCTGGATGTAGTGATGAGCCCGAGGCAGGAGTCACAAGTCGATTGGCTGTTGCCGAGCGGAGCGAACGTGCCGGGTGTACGGTGTGACCACATCCCGGATGTAGACGGGGCCCGATCCGCTCAGAGCACGTACCAAGAACCAGTGTTTTGAAGGATGCTGCTCCACCGTAGCCAGTGGAGAGCGGAGGAGCGGAGTGGTGTGGGGAATTTCGGGAGGCTGAAGACCAGCTGCTGCATTCTGGATGAGCTGCAGAGGTCGGATGGCCTTAGCGGGTAGACCAGCCAGAGGGAGTTGCAGTAGTCAAGGTGAAATGACCTGACCAGAGCCTGACCAGAACCTGTGCCGCCTTCTGAGTAAGAAGAGGCCGATTCTCCTGATGTTGTGCAGCATGTACCTACAGGAACGCGTCGTCGCAGCGATGTTGGCCAGGGAGAGTTAAATAAAATAAAATATACACTTTATTAATCCTTAAGGGAAATTAGTTCTCTGCATTTAACCCATCCTTAGTTATTATGGAGCAGGGCTGCAGTGAGCGCCTGAAGCAACTGGGGTTCAGTGCCTTGCTCAAGGACACTTCGACTTGCAACTACTGGGGAGAGCGGGATCGAACCCACAGCCTTATGTGTTGCAGGACGACCTCTTACCCCACTGAGCTACAGCCGCCCCAGTTGACTGTCTAGTGTCACCCCGAGGTTCCTGGCAGTCAGGGTAGGGGCCAACACAGAGCTGGTGAAGGTGGTAGTCAGGTCATGGGTGGAGAGCCTTTCCCTGAAGGAATAGTAGCTCAGTCTTGTCAGGGTTGATTTTCAGATGGTGACCAGACATCCACTGAGAGACGTCAGTCAGACAGGCAGAGATTCGCGCCGCCACCTGTCTTTCGGACCGTGGAAACGAGAAGATCAGTTGGGTGTCATCAGCATAGCTATGGTAGGAGAAGCCATGCGAACGAATGACAGAGCCGAGAGAATTTGTGTACAGAGAGAAGAGGAGGGGACCCAGGACGGAGCCTTGAGGAACCCCATAGTGAGAGGAAGAGGGGGGGACCCAGGACGGAGCCTTGAGGAACCCCATAGTGAGAGGAAGAGGGGGGGACCCAGGACGGAGCCTTGAGGAACCCCAGTAGTGAGAGGAAGAGGAGGGGACCCAGGACGGAGCCTTGAGGAACCCCATAGTGAGAGGAAGAGGAGGGGACCCAGGACGGAGCCTTGAGGAACCCCATAGTGAGAGGAAGAGGGGGGGACCCAGGACGGAGCCTTGAGGAACCCCAGTAGTGAGAAGACAAGGATCAGACACAGATCCTCTCCAAGTTACCCGGTAAGTGTGGTCGTTAAGGTAGGAAGAGAAAAGAGCGAGTGCAGTACCTGAGATCCCAGGTCCTGAAGAGAAGAGATAAGGATCTGGTGGTTCACGATGTCAAATGCTGCAGAAAGGTCTAGAAGGATAAGGACAGAGGAGAGAGGATGCTCTAGCAGAGTGAAGGATAAGGACAGAGGAGAGAGAGGCTGCTCTAGCAGTGTGAAGCTGCTCAGAGACAGCAAGGAGGGCCGTCTCTGTCGAGTGGCCGGCCTTGAATCCAGACTGGTGAGGGTCAAGAAAGTTCTTGCTGTGGAGATAGAGGACACTTGGCTCAAGAGAGCTCGCTCCAGAGTTTTGGAGAGAAAAGGAAGAAGAGAGACCGGTCTGTAGTTGCTGACGTCAGACGGGTCAAGCGTGGGTTTCTTCAGGAGAGGGTTGACTCTCGCCTCCTTCAGAGGGAAACAGCCAGTTGAGAGGGAGCTGTTAATAAGATGGGTGAGGAAGGTCAGAAGGTCAGGAGCAATAGCCTGGAGAATGGGAGACGGGACGGGGTCAAGGGCGCAGGTGGTCGGTCGAGCGGAGGTCACCAAGCTAAGAACTTGATTGGGAGACAGGGGTGAAAGAGGAAAGAGAGGGGGATGAAGAAGTTAGTGTTGGTGAGGTGATAGAAGATGGATCAGTAAAGGAGGAGCGGATGTCGTCTATCTTGTTTGTAAAGTAGTCGACAAAGTGGCTCGGCAAAAGGGTGGAAGGAGGAGGGGGACAGGGGGGATCAAGGAGGTTGGAAAAGATAGAGAAGAGTTTTTTGGGGTTAGAGAAGGAAGACTGAATTTTGGTCAGGTAGAAAGAGCTTTTGGCTGCAGATATAGAGGAAGAGAAGGAGGAGAGAAGAGATTGATAGAAGAGCAGGTCTTCCGCTTGATTCGATTTGCGCCATTTTCTTTCCGTCGCTCGCAGGGTGGCTCTCTCGGCGCGCACCGAGTCAGACAACCACGGAGAGGAGAGGATTTACGAACCGGTCGTGTCTTAAAAGGACAAAGAGAATCAAGAGATGAAGACAGGGAAGAGAGGAGAGTGTCTGTGGCAGAGTTAGGCTGCATGAGTGAGAAGGAACCAGTTGAGGGGAGAGCAGATAGGACACAGGAGGCCAGAGAGGAGGACAGAGAGGAGGGACAGAGGAGGACAGAGAGGAGGGGCAGAGGTGCGAATGTTGCGGCGTACAGGTGCAGAATCTGTAGATATGTGGGTTGTCAGTACCAGAGAGTGAGAGAGAGTAAGAGATGAAGAAGTGGTCAGAGACATGGAGAGGAGTTACAGTGAGGTTGGAGGTAGAGCAGTTTCTAGTGAAAATGTAGTCAAGGTGGTTGCCGGCTTTGTGAGTAGGAGGGGAGGGACTGAGTGAGAGGTCAAAGGAACACAGGAAGAGATCACATGACTTCTCTGTCTGGATGTTGAAGTCGCCCAGAAGGATGAGCGGGGCCGTGTTCCGAGAAGTTCGACAGGAGGGCGTCTAGCTCTTCCAAGAAATCTCCCAAAGAACCAGTGGGACGGTAGAGAACAACAATGTGTAGTTGAGCCGGATGAGTAACCGTCACAGCATGAAACTCAAGAGTCAGTGGGATAAAGAGTGGAAGCGGGTAGAGAAACACCATGTGGGTGAGATGAGTAAACCTGTAGCTCCACCCGACCAGAGGGTCTGGTGTGGCTGAAGGAGAAGGCCGAGGGGTGAGCAGCCGGGTAGACGTGTTGTCTGCTGTGATCCAGGTCTCAGTGAGAGCCAGGAAGTCAAGCGACTGCTCCACAACAAAGCCAGAGATGAAGTCGGCCTTGCGGTTGGCTGACTGACAGTTCCAGAGGCCTCCTGTGACAAGGTGCTGGGTGTGAGAGAACGGTAGGAAGGAGAACAGAGGAGGGGTTCCGCACAGGAATGAACGAGTCCTAGGAACCATGAGGAGAGATACGCACAGGTATGGAAAAGACACACATATTTAAAAAATGGGGAAATACTCAGCCACCCACGAAGACTCCTATGTCTTTGTCCTCCGAGTCTTGACTCCAAGGGAAGACTCCGATGTCTTTGTCCTCCGAGTCTTGACTCCAAGGGAAGACTCCGATGTCTTTGTCCTCCGAGTCTTGACTCCAAGGGAAGACTCCTATGTCTTTGTCCACCGAGTCTTGACTCCAACGGAAGACTCCGATGTCTTTGTCCTCCGAGTCTTGACTCCAAGGGAAGACTCCGATGTCTTTGTCCTCCGAGTCTTGACTCCAAGGGAAGACTCCTATGTCTTTGTCCTCCGAGTCTTGACTCCAACGGGAGACTCCTATGTCTTTGTCCTCCGAGTCTTGACTCCAACGGAAGACTCCTATGTCTTTGTCCTCCGAGTCTTGACTCCAACGGGAGACTCCTATGTCTTTGTCCTCCGAGTCTTGACTCCAAGGGAAGACTCCGATGTCTTTGTCCTCCGAGTCTTGACTCCAACGGAAGACTCCTATGTCTTTGTCCACCGAGTCTTGACTCCAACGGAAGACTCCTATGTCTTTGTCCTCCGAGTCTTGACTCCAAGGGAAGACTCCGATGTCTTTGTCCTCCGAGTCTTGACTCCAACGGAAGACTCCGATGTCTTTGTCCTCCGAGTCTTGACTCCAACGGGAGACTCCTATGTCTTTGTCCTCCGAGTCTTGACTCCAACGGAAGACCCTATGTCTTGTCCTCCGAGTCTTGACTCCAAGGAAGACTCATGTCTTGTCCTCCGAGTCTTGACTCCAAGGAAGACTCCTATGTCTTTGTCCTCCAGTCTTGACTCAAGGGAAGACTCGATGTCTTGTCCTCCGAGTCTTGACTCCAACGGGAGACTCCGATGTCTTTGTCCTCCGAGTCTTGACTCCAAGGAAGACTCCGATGTCTTTGTCCTCCGAGTCTGACCCAACGGAAGACTCCTATGTCTTTGTCCTCCCAGTCTCGACTCCAACGGAAGACTCCTATGTCTTTGTCCTCCGAGTCTCGACCCAACGGAAGACTCCTATGTCTTTGTCCTCCCGAGTCTCGACCCAACGGAAGACTCCTATGTCTTTGTCCTCCCGAGTCTCGACTCCAACGGAAGACTCTATGTCTTTGTCCTCCGAGTCTCGACTCCAACGGAAGACTCCTATGTCTTTGTCCTCCCAGTCTCGACCCAAGGAAGACTCCTATGTCTTTGTCCTCCCAGTCTTGACTCCAACGGAAGACTCCTATGTCTTTGTCCTCCCGAGTCTCGACTCCAACGGAAGACCTCTGTCTTTGTCCTCCCAGTCTCGACTCCAACGGAAGACTCCTCTGTCTTTGTCCTCCGAGTCTTCGTCCGATGAGTCACGCTGACGCTACAGCTGACGCGAAAGACCCGATCCTGTTATGAGCCCAAATTGGTGCCAATTACCTCCAGCCGCTGACACCACCTTGCCTTATGGTATTTAAATGACACTCAATAGAAACCAGGTGATGAGTGCTCGTCCAATCAGTGAAGATTCAGGTGTCGGAACACGGGACACACCTCTCTACCAAAAACAAATCCTACACACACACCACACACACACACATACACACACACACACACACACACACACACACACACACACACACACACACACACATACACACACACACACACACACACACACACACACACACACACACACACACACACATACACACACATACACACACAGCCACAAATGATTTTCAAGGGTTTTTCTTCTTGTTTTTGATCAATTAATATCATATATATATACATATATTTATATATATATGTATATATACATATATAAATATGTGTCCCTCGCCGTCAGTACCTCGGTACCTCGGCTCAGGCTCGCCTCGTCCTCGCCTCGTGTCCTCGGCCTGGCTCCTCGGCCTGATCCCCGCCTGCCTCGGTGGCCTCGCCTGTCCTCGCCTCGTGGCCTCGCCTGTGGCTCGCCTGTCCCTCCTGGCCTCGCCTGTGACCTCGCCTGCGGGTCCCGCCTGGGCTCGCCTCGTGGGCCTCACTGTCCTCGCCTCGTGGGCTCGCTCGTGACTCCCGCCTGTGGCCTCGCCGTGACCTCGCCTGCGGCTCGCCAGACCCGCCTCAGGCGCCTCGTGACCTCGCCTGCGGGCTCCCGCCTCGTGGCCCGCCTCGTGGCCTCGGGCCCTCGCCTGCGGGCCCTCGCCTGTGACCTCGTGCCTCGTGGCCCTCGCTCCATGGCCCTCGCCCCGTGGCCCTCGCCTCGTGGCCATCTGCCCGTAAGTAGCAGGCAGCCGGGCCCCTTCCAGCCCGAGCACACAGGTATTCGGCTCCGGCCCCGTGGCCCCGGCAGCTGTTTGACGATCATTAGCGACTCCATTACCGCAGAAGACAAACAGTGGCGAGCGTCCTCAAAGGAACCATCTGGTGGCGGCAAGACACGCTGTGCGCCGCGGCCACAGCTTTGTGCTCGGGCCGGGCTGAAGGGCCCCGTCTTTGTGCTCGGGCCGAGCTGAAGGGCCCTGTCTTTGTGCTCGGCTAGTCACTAAATGCCTTTTCTGTTTTAAAGAAATGCTTTTGTGGACAGTCAATAAATGTCTCATCCACAGAGCGAGCCATTACCCCCCCCCCCCCCCCCCTCAGGTACATAGGCTGCATCATTGTGGACACAAGGCTGCTTCCTGTCTTAAAGGCACAGTACAACACATTTATAAACGGGTCTTTTAGTACACACTGACCACAGCTATACAAACATGAGTGTGTGTGTGTGTGTGTGAGTGTGTGTGTGTGAGTGTATGTGTGTGTGAGTGTGTGTGTGTGTGTGTGAGTGTGTGTGAGTGTGTGTGAGTGTGAGTGTATGTGTGAGTGTGTGTGTGAGTGTGTGTGTGAGAGTGTGTATGTGTGTGAGTGTGTGTGTGAGTGTGTGTGTGTATGTGTGTATGTGTGTGTGTGTGAGTGTGTGTGTGAGTGTGTGAGTGTATGTGAGTGTATGTGTGTGTGTGAGTGTGTGTGAGTGTATGTGAGTGTATGTGTGTGTGTGAGTGTGTGTGAGTGAGTGTATGTCCTCTTCAAAACACTGGTCCTGGCGTACCGTGAGACGGATCGGGCCCCGTCTACATCCGGGATATGGTCACACCGTACACCCCGGCACGTTCGCTCCGCTCGGCAACAGACACACATGTTGCAAGCTAATCACTCAAACCAGACTGTTTGCTGTCCTGGCTCCTCAGTGGTGGAACGAGCTCCCCACTGACATCAGGACAGCAGAAAGCCTCTACATCTTCCGTCGGAGACTGAAAACACACCTTTTCCGACTATATCTGGATTAAAACACAGATTAGCACTTCAGTGGCACTTAGATAGCACTTACTTATGGTACTTTTGTAGTTCGACTATGTT
>NC_079394.1:31315390-31450390 GCF_029220125.1 Pseudoliparis swirei | reverse complement strand
CTGTGTATTCATCACTGTGTATGTATCACTGTGTATGTATCACTGTGTATGTATCACTGTGTATTCATCACTGTGTATGTATCACTGTGTATGTATCACTGTGTATTCATCACTGTGTATGTATCACTGTGTATGTATCACTGTGTATTCATCACTGTGTATTCATCACTGTGTATTCATCACTGTGTTTGTATCACTGTGTATTCATCACTGTGTATGTATCACTGTGTATTCATCACTGTGTATGTATCACTGTGTATGTATCACTGTGTATTCATCACTGTGTATTCATCACTGTGTATTCATCACTGTGTATTCATCACTGTGTATGTATCACTGTGTATTCATCACTGTGTATTCATCACTGTGTATTCATCACTGTGTATTCATCACTGTGTATGTATCACTGTGTATTCATCACTGTGTATTCATCACTGTGTATGTATCACTGTGTATGTATCACTGTGTATGTATCACTGTGTATGTATCACTGTGTATTCATCACTGTGTATTCATCACTGTGTGTTCTCAGAGGAGCAGCTCATGGAAACACTGATTGGAAACGACGGTGTGTCAGATGTAGTTATGAGACGGCTCCGCCCACAAGGACAACAACAACACCAACCAAACACAGGCCTGGTGACGTTAGCCAAGCACAACAACTTCTGGGCTTTGTACGCTAACCCGCCGGATACAACGAGGGTTTCAGGACTGATATGAAGTAAATACAAAAAATATGTTAAATTTCAGCCTCGTAGCACGATGTAGAAAAGCTAATAACGTAGCGTTACAACGTAGCGTTACAACGTAGCGTTACAACGTAGCGTAACAACGTAGCGTAACAACGTAGCGTAACAACGTAGCGTTACAACGTAGCGTAACAACGTAGCGTTACAACGTAGCGTTACAACGTAGCGTTACAACGTAGCGTAACAACGTAGCGTAACAACGTAGCCGGCAGCTCAGTGGGTAAGAGGGCCCTGCAACCGCGGGTTGTGGGTTCGATTAGTTGCAAGTCGGCGTCCTGAGCAAGGCAACGTAGCGTAACAACGTAGTGTTACAACGTAGCGTAACAATGTAGCGTAACAACGTAGCGTAACAACGTAGCGTAGCAACGTAGCGTAACAACGTAGCGTAACAATGTAGCATTACAACGTAGCGTAACAACGTAGCGTAACAACGTATCGTAACAACGTAGCGTAACAACGTAGTGTAACAACGTAGCGTTACAACGTAGCGTTGCAACGTAGCGTTACGAGCGTTGCAACGCAGCGTAACGTAGCAACGAGCGCAACAACGCAGCGTAACAACGTAACAACGTAACAACGCGTAGCAACGCAGCAACGTAGCAACGTAGCAACGTAGCAACATAGCGTAGCAACGTAGCGTAACAACATAGCGTAGCAACGTAGCGTAGCAACGTAGCGTAGCAACGTAGCGTAGCAACATAGCATAGCAACGTAGCGTTACAACGTAGCGTTACAATGTAGCGTTACAACATAGCGTAGCAACATAGCGTAACAACGTAGCGTAACAACGTAGCGTAACAACGTAGCGTAGCAACGTAGCGTAGCAACGTAGCGTAGCAATGTAGCGTGGTGGGGTTGGGAGCTGAACAACCGGAGCAGCAGCTCTGAGCTCAGCTGCTCTTCAGGTGCTCAATAATTAACTGAGCGTCTCTCAGAGCGCTGGAGGAGGAGGAGGGAGTGTGTGTGTCTGTGTGTGTGTGTGTGTGTGTGTGTGTGTGTGTGTGTGTGTGTGTGTGTGTGTGTGTGTGTGTGTGTGTGTGTGTGTGTGTGTGTGTGTGTGTGTGTGTGTGGAGGGGCGGGAGGGAACACACCCCTCACATGACGGTAATGAGTCCCTCATGTTCATTCCCGTGTCCTTCTGATGAAGGCTGAGGCACACACACACACATGACTTCTCTCAGGTCTGGGATGCTGATGACCCGGGTTACCGACGTGGAGGAGGTCCCACAGCACGTTGTGGGGGGGGGGGGGGGGGGTGGTGCTGGTGGCCTTTGAGTCGGCATTAAAGTTTCAGGCCGCTCGGCCTGTTTTACACCCGGTTGGTGGAAGCAGCCATGGGCAACAGCATGTCAGACATCAGCCGCCGGTCTGCAGCTGCCACGGAGCCGCAAACAAGTGTTGGATTTGACCCGCTGGGATTTGAAGCTACATCCGCTAACACCGCGCCGCCGCCGGTGAAGAGTCCTCTCCGGTCTCATCGGGGACGATGACATCATCCAGATGAGACGGAGAGGGAGGAACGAGCGGACTCCACCGTCTCATTGGATGAAGGCAGAACGTGCGGTCGTTGGGAGAAACAATGACTCCGATTGGTCGGCCAACCGGGACCGAGGGTCTACTCTTTGTTTTGGGGACAAGTTTCATCCAGAATACGTTCTTACGACCCCCACTACCTCTGAGCCCGTCCAACGGGCCTCTGGAGATACTCTGAAGGATCTCATGGATCTATTTGTGTTTGAAGGAAACACATCCTCACATCCTCCTCTCACCTCTGAGCTCTGACTCGTGATGCTTGGAATCCTTTGAATAACCAGGACGAGCTCCTTGTGGCGCTCCTTGGTATTGCTCTGACATGTGACACACGACACACGACACACGACACACGACACACGACAAACGACACACGACACACGACACACGACACACGACACACGACACACGTATAAAACGACATAATACGCATACACGATAATAATACGATACGATACACGACACATAAACGCATACACGACACACGACATAAACGCATAAAACGGCACACGTATACACGTATATAACGATAAACGACACACGACACACGACAAACGACACACGACACACGACAAACGACAAACGACACACGACACACGACACACGACACACGACACACGACAAACGACACACGACAAACGGCACACGACACACGGCACACGACAAACGGCAAACGGCACACGACACACGGCACACGACACACGACAAACGGCAAACGACACACGACACACGGCAAACGGCACACGGCACACGACACACGACACACGACACATTAATTCCTTTTTGAGGAAAAGTTGTGTGTAGTTGTTAGTGTGCGCCGCCTCTGTTCGCCCACTTCACACACCAGCCTGTGCATTACGAGAGACATGATATGTCTTTATTAAGAAGCGTCTTCCTGAATGGTCGATCCGGCTGAATAGGTCTCCTCGCGGCCAGGAACCACACCGCCGCCATGAAAGGAGGAAGGGGGGATGAAACATCCAAATTGCTACTTCAATCTCCAAGAGCTTTGAAGTGCTGTTTTCATCCCATTTTGACCAGAATAAATGTGTATTTTCATGACGCCGCGTGTCGGGAGGTTGCTAATGGGTTTGGAATAAAAGACAACATTTTGATTCAGCCGCCGCCGGTGCCACCGAGACCCTTTTTACTTTGACTCATTTGGGAGCCGCGGCGCCGCCGCTCCGCTCTCATTGGTTGATCAAGTCAAAGATGACGACCCGCTCGGTGTTAATGCTCGCCTGCAGATAGACGTGATCCCACTGAACCGAATCAAAAGCTGCCGCTGAATGCACGCCGCGTCTCGCTCGGCGAGGGATCGCGTGTGAAAGGCTGAGGGCGGCCAAGGCCGCCGCCTCCTCCTCGAGGGCAGCGCCGGCACCAAGAGCAACCGGAGCCACGGCGCCGGACCGGGCCGGACAAAGGGAGGGGCTCAGGGCGCTGCGCTAACGCGGCCACAGAAAGAAACCCGGAAACATTCAGGAGTTCAGGAGTCGCTGAGGAATGAAATAAATCTGCTATCAGGAGAACGTGTACAGTCAGAGAGAAACCAGAAGACCTCCGGAGAGAAACCAGAAGACCTTCGGAGAGAAACCAGAAGACCAACGGAGAGAAACCAGAAGAACTCCGGAGAGAAACCAGAAGAACTCCGGAGAGAAACCAAAAGACCTTCAGAGAGAAACCAGAAGACCTCCGGAGAGAAACCAGAAGACCTCCGGAGAGAAACCAGAAGACCTTTAGAGAGAAACCAGAAGACCTCCGGAGAGAAACCAGAAGACCTCCGGAGAGAAACCAGAAGAGTTCCGGAAAGAAACCAGAAGACCTTCAGAGAGAAACCAGAAGACCTTCAGACAGAAACCAGAAGACCTTCAGAGAGAAACAAGAAGACCTCCGGAGAGAAACCAGAAGACCTCCGGAGAGAAACCAGAAGACCATCAGAGAGAAACCAGAAGACCTTCAGAGAGAAACCAGAAGACCTTCAGAGAGAAACAAGAAGACCTCCGGAGAGAAACCAGAAGACCATCAGAGAGAAACCAGAAGACCTCCGGAGAGAAACCAGAAGACCTCCAGAGAGAAACCAGAAGACCATCAGAGAGAAACCAGAAGACCTCCGGAGAGAAACCAGAAGACCTCCGGAGAGAAACCAGAAGACCTCCAGAAGACCTCCGGAGAGAAACCAGAAGACCTCCGGAGAGAAACCAGAAGACCTCCGGAGAGAAACCAGAAGACCTTCAGAGAGAAACCAGAAGACCTCCGGAGAGAAACCAGAAGACCTTCGGACAGAAACCAGAAGACCTTCAGAGAGAAACCAGAAGACCTCCGGAGAGAAACCAGAAGACCTTCGGAGAGAAACCAGAAGACCTTCAGAGAGAAACCAGAAGACCTCCGGAGAGAAACCAAAAGACCTTCGGAGAGAAACCAGAAGACCTTCAGAGAGAAACCAGAAGACCTCCAGAGAGAAACCAGAAGACCTTCAGAGAGAAACCAGAAGACCTCCGGAGAGAAACCAGAAGACCTTCAGAGAGAAACCAGAAGACCTTCAGAGAGAAACAAGAAGACCTTCGGAGAGAAACCAGAAGACCTCCGGAGAGAAACCAGAAGAGCTTCAGAGAGAAACAAGAAGACCTCCGGAGAGAAACCAGAAGACCTCTGGAGAGAAACCAGAAGACCTCCGGAGAGAAACCAGAACACCTCCAGAGAGAAACCAGAAGACCTCCGGAGAGAAACCAGAAGACCTCCAGAGAGAAACCAGAAGACCTTCAGAGAGAAACCAGAAGACCTCCAGAGAGAAACCAGAAGACCTTCAGAGAGAAAGCAGAAGACCTTCAGAGAGAAACCAGAAGACCTCCAGAGAGAAACCAGAAGAAACCAGAAGACCTTCAGAGAGAAACCAGAAGACCTTCAGAGAGAAACCAGAAGACCTCAGAGAGAAACCAGAAGACCTTCAGAGAGAAACCAGAAGACCTTCAGAGAGAAACCAGAAGACCTCCGAGAGAAACCAGAAGAACTCCGAGAGAAACCAGAAGACCTTCAGAGAGAAACCAGAAGACCTCCGGAGAGAAACCAGAAGACCATCAGAGAGAAACCAGAAGACCTTCAGAGAGAAACAAGAAGACCTTCAGAGAGAAACAAGAAGACCTCCGGAGAGAAACCAGAAGACCTTCAGAGAGAAACCAGAAGACCTTCAGAGAGAAACCAGAACACCTCCGGAGAGAAACCAGAAGACCTCCAGAGAGAAACCAGAAGACCTTCAGAGAGAAACCAGAAGACCTCCGAGAGAAACCAGAAGACCTTCAGAGAGAAACCAGAAGACCTTCAGAGAGAAACCAGAAGACCTCAGAGAGAAACCAGAAGACCTCCAGAGAGAAACCAGAAGACCTTCAGAGAGAAAGCAGAAGACCTAGAGAGAAACCAGAAGACCTCCGAGAGAAACCAGAAGACCTTCAGAGAGAAACCAGAAGACCTTCAGAGAGAAACCAGAAGACCTCCGGAGAGAAACCAGAAGACCTCCGGAGAGAAACCAGAAGACCTTCAGAGAGAAACCAGAAGACCTCCGGAGAGAAACCAGAAGACCTTCAGAGAGAAACCAGAAGACCTCCAGAGAGAAACCAGAAGACCTTCAGAGAGAAACCAGAAGACCTTCAGAGAGAAACCAGAAGACCTGAGAGAAAACCAGAAGACCTGAGAGAAACCAGAAGACCTCAGAGAGAAACCAGAAGACCTTCAGAGAGAAACAGAAGACCCTGGAGAGAAACCAGAAGACCTTCAGAGAAAACCAGAAGACCTTCAGAGAGAAACCAGAAGACCTTCAGAGAAACCAGAAGACCTCCAGAGAGAAACCAGAAGACCTCAGAGAGAAACCAGAAGACCTTCAGAGAGAAACCAGAAGACCTTCAGAGAGAAACCAGAAGACCTTCAGAGAGAAACCAGAAGACCTTCAGAGAGAAACCAGAAGACCTTCAGAGAGAAACAAGAGGACCTTCGGAGAGAAACCAGAAGACCTTCAGAGAGAAACCAGAAGACCTCAGAGAGAAACCAGAAGACCTTCAGAGAGAAACCAGAAGACCTTCAGAGAGAAACCAGAAGACCTTCAGAGAGAAACAGAAGACGGAGAGAAACCAGAAGACCTTCAGGAGAGAAACCAGAAGACCTCCAGAGAGAAACCAGAAGACCTCCGGAGAGAAACCAGAAGACCTTCAGAGAGAAACCAGAAGACCTCAGAGAGAAACCAGAAGACCTTCAGAGAGAAACCAGAAGACCTTCAGAGAGAAACCAGAAGACCTTCAGAGAGAAACCAGAAGACCTCCGAGAGAAACCAGAAGACCTTCAGAGAGAAACCAGAAGACCTTCAGAGAGAAACCAGAAGACCTCCGAGAGAAACCAGAAGACCTGGAGAGAAACCAGAAGACCTTCAGAGAGAAACCAGAAGACCTCAGAGAGAAACCAGAAGACCTCCGGAGAGAAACCAGAAGACCTTCAGAGAGAAACCAGAAGACCTCAGAGAGAAACCAGAAGACCTTCAGAGAGAAACCAGAAGACCTTCAGAGAGAAACCAGAAGACCTCCGGAGAGAAACCAGAAGACCTTCAGAGAGAAACCAGAAGACCTTCAGAGAAACCAGAAGACCTTCAGAGAGAAACCAGAAGACCTCCGGAGAGAAACCAGAAGACCTTCAGAGAGAAACCAGAAGACCTCCGGAGAGAAACCAGAAGACCTCCAGAGAGAAACCAGAAGACCTTCAGAGAGAAACCAGAAGACCTTCAGAGAGAAACCAGAAGACCTCCAGAGAAACCAGAAGACCTCTGGAGAGAAACCAGAAGACCTTCAGAGAGAAACCAGAAGACCTTCAGAGAGAAACCAGAAGACCTCCAGAGAGAAACCAGAAGACCTCTGGAGAGAAACCAGAAGACCTTCAGAGAGAAACCAGAAGACCTTCAGAGAGAAACAGAAGACCTCCGAGAGAAACCAGAAGACCTCCGAGAGAAACCAGAAGACCTTCAGAGAGAAACCAGAAGACCTCAGAGAGAAACCAGAAGACCTCTGGAGAGAAACCAGAAGACCTCCGGAGAGAAACCAGAAGACCTCCAGAGAGAAACCAGAATACCTTCAGAGAGAAACCAGAAGACCTTCAGAGAGAAACCAGAAGACCTCCGGAGAGAAACCAGAAGACCTCAGAGAGAAACCAGAAGACCTCTGGAGAGAAACCAGAAGACCTTCAGAGAGAAACCAGAAGACCTTCAGAGAGAAACCAGAAGACCTCCAGAGAGAAACCAGAAGACCTTCAGAGAGAAACCAGAAGACCTTCAGAGAGAAAGCAGAAGACCTTCAGAGAGAAACAGAAGACCTCCGAGAGAAACCAGAAGACCATCAGAGAGAAACCAGAAGACCTTCAGAGAGAAACAAGAAGACCTCCGGAGAGAAACCAGAAGACCTCTGGAGAGAAACCAGAAGACCTTCAGAGAGAAACCAGAAGACCTTCAGAGAGAAACCAGAAGACCTCCAGAGAGAAACCAGAAGACCTCCAGAGAGAAACCAGAAGACCTCAGAGAGAAACCAAAAGACCTTCAGAGAGAAACCAGAAGACCTTCAGAGAGAAACCAGAAGTCCTTCAGAGAGAAACCAGAAGACCTTCAGAGAGAAACCAGAAGACCTCCGGAGAGAAACCAGAAGACCTCCGGAGAGAAACCAGAAGACCTCCAGAGAAACCAGAAGACCTTCAGAGAGAAACCAGAAGACCTTCAGAGAGAAACCAGAAGACCTTCAGAGAGAAACCAGAAGACCTTCAGAGAGAAACCAGAAGACCTTCAGAGAGAAACCAGAAGACCTCTCAGAGAGAAACCAGAAGACCTTCAGAGAGAAACCAGAAGACCTCAGAGAGAAACCAGAAGACCTTCAGAGAGAAACCAGAAGACCTTCAGAGAAACCAGAAGACCTCTAGAGAGAAACCAGAAGACCTCCAGAGAGAAACCAGAAGACCTTCAGAGAGAAACCAGAAGACCTCAGAGAGAAACCAGAAGACCTTCAGAGAGAAACCAGAAGACCTCAGAGAGAAACCAGAAGACCTTCAGAGAGAAACCAGAAGACCTTGGAGAGAAACCAGAAGACCTCAGAGAGAAACCAGAAGACCTCGGAGAGAAACCAGAAGACCTCCAGAGAGAAACCAGAAGACCTCAGAGAGAAACCAGAAGACCTCAGAGAGAAACCAGAAGACCTCCGGAGAGAAACCAGAAGACCTCAGAGAGAAACCAGAAGACCTTCAGAGAGAAACCAGAAGACCTCCGAGAGAAACCAGAAGACCTTCAGAGAGAAACCAGAAGACCTTCAGAGAGAAACCAGAAGACCTTCAGAGAAACCAGAAGACCTTCAGAGAGAAACCAGAAGACCTCCAGCGACAAACCTGAAGACCTTCA
Source organism: Pseudoliparis swirei (assembly GCF_029220125.1). Lineage (NCBI taxonomy): Eukaryota > Metazoa > Chordata > Actinopteri > Perciformes > Liparidae > Pseudoliparis > Pseudoliparis swirei. The sequence continues at coordinate 31,441,702 of NC_079394.1, read as the reverse complement.
GCGACAGACCAGAAGACCTTCAGAGAGAAACCAGAAGACCTCCAGAGAGAAACCAGAAGACCTTCAGAGAGAAACCAGAAGACCTTCAGAGAGAAACCAGAAGACCTTCAGAGAGAAACCAGAAGACCTCAGAGAGAAACCAGAAGACCTCCAGAGAGAAACCAGAAGACCTTCGGAGAGAAACCAGAAGACCTTCAGAGAGAAACCAGAAGACCTTCAGAGAGAAACAAGAAGACCTTCAGAGAGAAACCAGAAGACCTCCAGAGAGAAACCAGAAGACCTCTGGAGAGAAACCAGAAGACCTTCAGAGAGAAACCAGAAGTCCTTCAGAGAGAAACCAGAAGACCTTCAGAGAGAAACCAGAAGACCTCAGAGAGAAACCAGAAGACCTCAGAGAGAAACCAGAAGACCTTCAGAGAGAAACCAGAAGACCTCCAGAGAGAAACCAGAAGACCTCTGAGAGAAACCAGAAGACCTCAGAGAGAAACCAGAAGACCTCAGAGAGAAACCAGAAGACCTCCAGAGAGAAACCAGAAGACCTTCAGAGAGAAACCAGAAGACCTTCAGAGAGAAACCAGAAGACCTTCAGAGAGAAACCAGAAGACCTTCAGAGAGAAACCAGAAGACCTCAGAGAGAAACCAGAAGACCTTCAGAGAGAAACCAGAAGACCTCCGAGAGAAACCAGAAGACCTTCAGAGAGAAACCAGAAGACCTTCAGAGAAACCAGAAGACCTTCAGAGAGAAACCAGAAGACCTCTGAGAGAAACCAGAAGACCTTCAGAGAGAAACCAGAAGACCTTCAGAGAGAAACCAGAAGACCAGAGAGAAACCAGAAGACCTTCAGAGAGAAACCAGAAGACCTCAGAGAGAAACCAGAAGACCTTCAGAGAGAAACCAGAAGACCTTCAGAGAGAAACCAGAAGACCTGAGAGAAACCAGAAGACCTTCAGAGAGAAACCAGAAGACCTTCAGAGAGAAACCAGAAGACCTCCGAGAGAAACCAGAAGACCTAGAGAAACCAGAAGACGAGAGAAACCAGAAGACCTCAGAGAGAAACCAGAAGACCTCCGGAGAGAAACCAAAAGACCTTCGGAGAGAAACCAGAAGACCTTCAGAGAGAAACCAGAAGACCTCCAGAGAGAAACCAGAAGACCTCCGAGAGAAACCAGAAGACCTTCAGAGAGAAACCAGAAGACCATCAGAGAGAAACCAGAAGACCTTCAGAGAGAAACCAGAAGACCTTCAGAGAGAAACCAGAAGAACTCCGGAGAGAAACCAGAAGACCTTCAGAGAGAAACCAGAAGACCTCAGAGAGAAACCAGAAGACCTCGAGAGAAACCAGAAGACCTCAGAGAGAAACCAGAAGACCTTCAGAGAGAAACCAGAAGACTCAGAGAGAAACCAGAAGACCTTCAGAGAGAAACCAGAAGACCTCCGGAGAGAAACCAGAAGACCTTCAGAGAGAAACCAGAAGACCTTCAGAGAGAAACCAGAAGACCTCCAGAGAGAAACCAGAAGACCTCCAGAGAGAAACCAGAAGACCTTCAGAGAGAAACCAGAAGACCTCCGGAGAGAAACCAGAAGACCTTCAGAGAGAAACCAGAAGACCTCCAGAGAAACCAGAAGACCTTCAGAGAAACCAGAAGACCTCAGAGAGAAACCAGAAGACCTTCAGAGAGAAACCAGAAGACCTCCAGAGAGAAACCAGAAGACCTCCGAGAGAAACCAGAAGACCTTCAGAGAGAAACCAGAAGACCTTCAGAGAGAAACCAGAAGACCTCCGGAGAGAAACCAGAAGACCTTCAGAGAGAAACCAGAAGACCTTCAGAGAGAAACAAGAAGACCTTCGGAGAGAAACCAGAAGACCTCCAGAGAGAAACCAGAAGACCTCCAGAGAGAAACCAGAAGACCTCCGGAGAGAAACCAGAAGAGCTTCAGAGAGAAACCAGAAGACCTTCAGAGAGAAACCAGAAGACCTCCAGAGAGAAACCAGAAGACCTCGGAGAGAAACCAGAAGACCTTCAGAGAGAAACCAGAAGACCTCCAGAGAGAAACAAGAAGACCTCCGGAGAGAAACCAGAAGACCTTCAGAGAGAAACCAGAAGACCTTCAGAGAGAAACCAGAAGACCTCCGGAGAGAAACCAGAAGAGCTTCAGAGAGAAACCAGAAGACCTCAGAGAAACCAGAAGACCTCCAGAGAAACCAGAAGACCTCCGGAGAGAAACCAGAAGAGCTTCAGAGAGAAACCAGAAGACCTTCAGAGAGAAACCAGAAGACCTCCAGAGAGAAACCAGAAGACCTCCGGAGAGAAACCAGAAGACCATCAGATAGAAACCAGAAGACCTTCAGAGAGAAACCAGAAGACCTCCAGAGAGAAACCAGAAGACCTCGGAGAGAAACCAGAAGACCTTCAGAGAGAAACCAGAAGACCTTCAGAGAGAAACCAGAAGACCTCGAGAGAAACCAGAAGACCTCAGAGAGAAACCAGAAGACCTTCAGAGAGAAACCAGAAGACCTCCGAGAGAAACCAGAAGACCTTCAGAGAGAAACCAGAAGACCTCCAGAGAGAAACCAGAAGACCTCAGAGAGAAACCAGAAGACCTTGGAGAGAAACCAGAAGACCTCCAGAGAGAAACCAGAAGACCTCAGAGAGAAACCAGAAGACCTCAGAGAGAAACCAGAAGACCTCAGAGAGAAACCAGAAGACCTTCAGAGAGAAACCAGAAGACCTTCAGAGAGAAACCAGAAGACCTTCAGAGAGAAACCAGAAGACCTCCGAGAGAAACCAGAAGACCTTCAGAGAGAAACCAGAAGACCTCAGAGAGAAACCAGAAGACCTGAGAGAAACCAGAAGACCTCCGAGAGAAACCAGAAGACCCAGAGAGAAACCAGAAGACCTCCAGAGAGAAACCAGAAGACCTCAGAGAGAAACCAGAAGACCTTCAGAGAGAAACCAGAAGACCTTCAGAGAGAAACCAGAAGACCTTCAGAGAGAAACCAGAAGACCTCCGAGAGAAACCAGAAGACCTCGAGAGAAACCAGAAGACCTTCAGAGAGAAACCAGAAGACCTCCAGAGAGAAACCAGAAGACCTAGAAGACCTGAGAGAAACCAGAAGACCTTCAGAGAGAAACCAGAAGACCTTCAGAGAGAAACCAGAAGACCTCCGGAGAGAAACCAGAAGACCTCCGGAGAGAAACCAGAAGACCTTCAGAGAGAAACCAGAAGACCTTCAGAGAGAAACCAGAAGACCTTCAGAGAGAAACCAGAAGACCTTCAGAGAGAAACCAGAAGACCCAGAGAGAAACCAGAAGACCTTCAGAGAGAAACCAGAAGACCTCAGAGAGAAACCAGAAGACCCCGGAGAGAAACCAGAAGACCTCCAGAGAGAAACCAGAAGACCTCAGAGAGAAACCAGAAGACCTCAGAGAAAACCAGAAGACCTCCGGAGAGAAACCAGAAGACCTTCAGAGAGAAACCAGAAGACCTCCGGAGAGAAACCAGAAGACCTCCGGAGAGAAACCAGAAGACCTTCAGAGAGAAACCAGAAGACCTTCAGAGAGAAACCAGAAGACCTCCGGAGAGAAACCAGAAGACCCAGAGAGAAACCAGAAGACCTTCAGAGAGAAACCAGAAGACCTTCAGAGAGAAACAGAAGACCTCCAGAGAGAAACCAGAAGACCTCAGAGAGAAACCAGAAGACCTTCAGAGAGAAACCAGAAGACCTCCGAGAGAAACCAGAAGACCTCGAGAGAAACCAGAAGACCTTCAGAGAGAAACCAGAAGACCTTCAGAGAGAAACCAGAAGACCTCCGGAGAGAAAACCAGAAGACCTCAGAGAGAAACCAGAAGACCTTCAGAGAGAAACCAGAAGACCTCGAGAGAAACCAGAAGACCTCCGAGAGAAACCAGAAGACCTTCAGAGAGAAACCAGAAGACCTTCAGAGAGAAACCAGAAGACCTGAGAGAAACCAGAAGACCTCAGAGAGAAACCAGAAGACCTTCAGAGAGAAACCAGAAGACCTTCAGAGAGAAACCAGAAGACCTCCGCAGAGAAACCAGAAGACCTCAGAGAGAAACCAGAAGACCTTCAGAGAGAAACAGAAGACCTCCAGAGAGAAACCAGAAGACCTGGAGAGAAACCAGAAGACCTTCAGAGAGAAACCAGAAGACCTTCAGAGAGAAACCAGAAGACCTCCAGAGAGAAACCAGAAGACCTCCGGAGAGAAACCAGAAGACCTTCAGAGAGAAACCAGAAGACCTTCAGAGAGAAACCAGAAGACCTCGAGAGAAACCAGAAGACCTCAGAGAGAAACCAGAAGACCTTCAGAGAGAAACCAGAAGACCTCCGAGAGAAACCAGAAGACCTTCAGAGAGAAACCAGAAGACCTTCAGAGAGAAACCAGAAGACCTCCGAGAGAAACCAGAAGACCTTCAGAGAGAAACCAGAAGACCTCCGGAGAGAAACCAGAAGACCTTCAGAGAGAAACCAGAAGACCTTCAGAGAGAAACCAGAAGACCTCAGAGAGAAACCAGAAGACCTTCAGAGAGAAACCAGAAGACCTTCAGAGAGAAACCAGAAGACCTGAGAGAAACCAGAAGACCTCTGGAGAGAAACCAGAAGACCTTCAGAGAGAAACCAGAAGACCTCAGAGAGAAACCAGAAGACCTCCGAGAAACCAGAAGACCTTCAGAGAGAAACCAGAAGACCTCCAGAGAGAAACCAGAAGACCTCGAGAGAAACCAGAAGACCTTCAGAGAGAAACCAGAAGACCTTCAGAGAGAAACCAGAAGACCTCCGAGAGAAACCAGAAGACCTCAGAGAGAAACCAGAAGACCTCAGAGAGAAACCAGAAGACCTCAGAGAGAAACCAGAAGACCTTCAGAGAGAAACCAGAAGACCTCCGGAGAGAAACCAGAAGACCTCGAGAGAAACCAGAAGACCTTCAGAGAGAAACCAGAAGACCTTCAGAGAGAAACCAGAAGACCTCGAGAGAAACCAGAAGACCTCCAGAGAGAAACCAGAAGACCTTCAGAGAGAAACCAGAAGACCTTCAGAGAGAAACCAGAAGACCTCCGAGAGAAACCAGAAGACCTCAGAGAGAAACCAGAAGACCTTCAGAGAGAAACCAGAAGACCTCAGAGAGAAACCAGAAGACCTTCAGAGAGAAACCAGAAGACCTTCAGAGAGAAACCAGAAGACCTTCAGAGAGAAACCAGAAGACCTGGAGAGAAACCAGAAGACCTTCAGAGAGAAACCAGAAGACCTTCAGAGAGAAACCAGAAGACCTCCGAGAGAAACCAGAAGACCTCAGAGAGAAACCAGAAGACCTTCAGAGAGAAACCAGAAGACCTTCAGAGAAAACCAGAAGACCTCCGAGAGAAACCAGAAGACCTCGGAGAGAAACCAGAAGACCTCCAGAGAGAAACCAGAAGACCTTCAGAGAGAAACCAGAAGACCTCAGAGAGAGAAACCAGAAGACCTTCAGAGAGAAACCAGAAGACCTTCAGAGAGAAACCAGAAGACCTCCGGAGAGAAACCAGAAGACCTTCAGAGAGAAACCAGAAGACCTCAGAGAGAAACCAGAAGACCTTCGAGAGAAACCAGAAGACCTTGAGAAACCAGAAGACCTCAGAGAGAAACCAGAAGACCTCGAGAGAAACCAGAAGACCTTCAGAGAGAAACCAGAAGACCTTCAGAGAGAAACCAGAAGACCTCCAGAGAGCAGAAGACCAGAGAGAAACCAGAAGACCTGGAGAGAAACCAGAAGACCTTCAGAGAGAAACCAGAAGACCTTCAGAGAGAAACCAGAAGACCTCAGAGAGAAACCAGAAGACCTCCAGAGAGAAACCAGAAGACCTCCGAGAGAAACCAGAAGACCTTCAGAGAGAAACCAGAAGACCTTCAGAGAGAAACCAGAAGACCTCCGGAGAGAAACCAGAAGACCTTCAGAGAGAAACCAGAAGACCTTCAGAGAGAAACCAGAAGACCTCCGAGAGAAACCAGAAGACCTCCGAGAGAAACCAGAAGACCTTCAGAGAGAAACCAGAAGACCTTCAGAGAGAAACCAGAAGACCTTCAGAGAGAAACCAGAAGACCTTCAGAGAGAAACAAGAGGACCTCAGAGAGAAACCAGAAGACCTCCGGAGAGAAACCAGAAGACCTCCAGAGAGAAACCAGAAGACCTCCGAGAGAAACCAGAAGACCTCAGAGAGAAACCAGAAGACCTCAGAGAGAAACCAGAAGACCTCCGAGAGAAACCAGAAGACCTTCAGAGAGAAACCAGAAGACCTTCAGAGAGAAACCAGAAGACCTCCGAGAGAAACCAGAAGACCTGGAGAGAAACCAGAAGACCTTCAGAGAGAAACCAGAAGACCTCCGAGAGAAACCAGAAGACCTCCAGAGAAACCAGAAGACCTTCAGAGAGAAACCAGAAGACCTCCGAGAGAAACCAGAAGACCTTCAGAGAGAAACCAGAAGACCTTCAGAGAGAAACCAGAAGACCTCCGAGAGAAACCAGAAGACCTCGGAGAGAAACCAGAAGACCTTCAGAGAGAAACCAGAAGACCTCAGAGAGAAACCAGAAGACCTCTGAGAGAAACCAGAAGACCTCAGAGAGAAACCAGAAGACCTTCAGAGAGAAACCAGAAGACCTCCGGAGAGAAACCAGAAGACCTCAGGAGAGAAACCAGAAGACCTCGAGAGAAACCAGAAGACCTTCAGAGAGAAACCAGAAGACCTTCAGAGAGAAACCAGAAGACCTCCGGAGAGAAACCAGAAGACCTCAGAGAGAAACCAGAAGACCTTCAGAGAGAAACCAGAAGACCTCCGAGAGAAACCAGAAGACCTCCGGAGAGAAACCAGAAGACCTTCAGAGAGAAACCAGAAGACCTCCAGAGAGAAACCAGAAGACCTCGGAGAGAAACCAGAAGACCTTCAGAGAGAAACCAGAAGACCTCCAGAGAGAAACCAGAAGACCTCAGAGAAACCAGAAGACCTCAGAGAGAAACCAGAAGACCTTCAGAGAGAAACCAGAAGACCTTCAGAGAGAAACCAGAAGACCTCCGAGAGAAACCAGAAGACCTGGAGAGAAACCAGAAGACCTTCAGAGAGAAACCAGAAGACCTTCAGAGAGAAACCAGAAGACCTCCGAGAGAAACCAGAAGACCTCAGAGAGAAACCAGAAGACCTTCAGAGAGAAACCAGAAGACCTCCAGAGAGAAACCAGAAGACCTCAGAGAGAAACCAGAAGACCTCCGAGAGAAACCAGAAGACCTTCAGAGAGAAACCAGAAGACCTTCAGAGAGAAACCAGAAGACCTCGAGAGAAACCAGAAGACCTCCGGAGAGAAACCAGAAGACCTTCAGAGAGAAACCAGAAGACCTTCAGAGAGAAACCAGAAGACCTCCGAGAGAAACCAGAAGACCTGAGAGAAACCAGAAGACCTTCAGAGAGAAACCAGAAGACCTCCAGAGAGAAACCAGAAGACCTCTGGAGAGAAACCAGAAGACCTTCAGAGAGAAACCAGAAGACCTCCGGAGAGAAACCAGAAGACCTTCAGAGAGAAACCAGAAGACCTTCAGAGAGAAACCAGAAGACCTCGGAGAGAAACCAGAAGACCTTCAGAGAGAAACCAGAAGACCTTCAGAGAGAAACCAGAAGACCTCAGAGAGAAACCAGAAGACCTCCGGAGAGAAACCAGAAGACCTTCAGAGAGAAACCAGAAGACCTTCAGAGAGAAACAAGAAGACCTCGAGAGAAACCAGAAGACCTCAGAGAGAAACCAGAAGACCTTCAGAGAGAAACCAGAAGACCTTCAGAGAGAAACCAGAAGACCTCCGGAGAGAAACCAGAAGACCTGGAGAGAAACCAGAAGACCTTCAGAGAGAAACCAGAAGACCTTCAGAGAGAAACCAGAAGACCTCAGAGAGAAACCAGAAGACCTCAGAGAGAAACCAGAAGACCTCAGAGAGAAACCAGAAGACCTTCAGAGAGCAACCAGAAGACCTTCGGAGAGAAACCAGAAGACCTCCGGAGAGAAACCAGAAGACCTTCAGAGAGAAACCAGAAGACCTTCAGAGAGAAACCAGAAGACCTCCAGAGAGAAACCAGAAGACCTCCGGAGAGAAACCAGAAGAGCTTCAGAGAGAAACCAGAAGACCTTCAGAGAGAAACCAGAAGACCTCCAGAGAGAAACCAGAAGACCTCTGGAGAGAAACCAGAAGACCTTCAGAGAGAAACCAGAAGACCTTCAGAGAGAAACCAGAAGACCTCCGGAGAGAAACCAGAAGAACTCAGAGAGAAACCAGAAGACCTTCAGAGAGAAACCAGAAGACCTTCAGAGAGAAACCAGAAGACCTCAGAGAGAAACCAGAAGACCTCAGAGAGAAACCAGAAGACCTTCAGAGAGAAACCAGAAGACCTCCAGAGAGAAACCAGAAGACCTGAGAGAAACCAGAAGACCTTCAGAGAGAAACCAGAAGACCTTCAGAGAGAAACCAGAAGACCTCAGAGAGAAACCAGAAGACCTCGGAGAGAAACCAGAAGACCTTCAGAGAGAAACCAGAAGACCTTCAGAGAGAACCAGAAGACCTTCAGAGAGAAACCAGAGACCTCAGAGAGAAACCAGAAGACCTCAGAGAGAAACCAGAAGACCTTCAGAGAGAAACCAGAAGACCTCCGAGAGAAACCAGAAGACCTTCTGGAGAGAAACCAGAAGACCTTCAGAGAGAAACCAGAAGACCTCCGAGAGAAACCAGAAGACCTCAGAGAGAAACCAGAAGACCTCAGAGAGAAACCAGAAGACCTCCGAGAGAAACCAGAAGACCTTCAGAGAGAAACCAGAAGACCTTCAGAGAGAAACCAGAAGACCTCCGGAGAGAAACCAGAAGACCTTCAGAGAGAAACCAGAAGACCTTCAGAGAGAAACCAGAAGACCTCCGGAGAGAAACCAGAAGACCTTCAGAGAGAAACCAGAAGACCTTCAGAGAGAAACCAGAAGACCTCCAGAGAGAAACCAGAAGACCTCTGGAGAGAAACCAGAAGACCTTCAGAGAGAAACCAGAAGACCTCCGGAGAGAAACCAGAAGAACTCCGGAGAGAAACCAGAAGACCTTCAGAGAGAAACCAGAAGACCTTCAGAGAGAAACCAGAAGACCTCAGAGAGAAACCAGAAGACCTCTGGAGAGAAACCAGAAGACCTCTGGAGAGAAACCAGAAGACCTTCAGAGAGAAACCAGAAGACCTTCAGAGAGAAACAAGATGACCTCCGGAGAGAAACTAGAAGACCATCAGAGAGAAACCAGAAGACCTTCAGAGAGAAACAAGAAGACCTTCAGAGAGAAACAAGAAGACCTCCGGAGAGAAACCAGAAGACCATCAGAGAGAAACCAGAAGACCTTCAGAGAGAAACAAGAAGACCTCCGAGAGAAACCAGAAGACCTCAGAGAGAAACCAGAAGACCTCAGAGAGAAACCAGAAGACCTCCGAGATAAACCAGAAGACCTCCGGAGAGAAACCAGAAGACCTTCAGAGAGAAACCAGAAGACCTTCAGAGAGAAACCAGAAGACCTCCGGAGAGAAACCAGAAGAACTCCAGAGAGAAACCAGAAGACCTTCAGAGAGAAACCAGAAGACCTCCAGAGAGAAACCAGAAGACCTCCGGAGAGAAACCAGAAGACCTTCAGAGAGAAACCAGAAGACCTTCAGAGAGAAACCAGAAGACCTCCGGAGAGAAACCAGAAGACCTCCGGAGAGAAACCAGAAGACCTCCGGCGAGAAACCAGAAGACCACCGGAGAGAAACCAGAAGACCTTCAGAGAGAAACAAGAAGACCTCCGGAGAGAAACCAGAAGACCTTCAGAGAGAAACCAGAAGACCTCCGGAGAGAAACCAGAAGACCTCCGGAGAGAAACCAGAAGACCTCCGGAGAAACCAGAAGACCACCGGAGAGAAACCAGAAGACCTTCAGAGAGAAACAAGAAGACCTCCGGAGAGAAACCGGAAGACCTCTGGAGAGAAACCAGAAGACCTTCAGAGAGAAACCAGAAGACCTCGAGAGAAACCAGAAGACCTCCAGAGAGAAACCAGAAGACCTCCGGAGAGAAACCAGAAGACCTTCAGAGAGAAACCAGAAGACCTCCGGAGAGAAACCAGAAGAACTCTGGAGAGAAACCAGAAGACCTTCAGAGAGAAACCAGAAGACCTCCAGAGAGAAACCAGAAGACCTCTGGAGAGAAACCAGAAGACCTTCAGAGAGAAACCAGAAGACCTTCAGAGAGAAACCAGAAGACCTCCGGAGAGAAACCAGAAGACCTTCAGAGAGAAACCAGAAGACCTTCAGAGAGAAACCAGAAGACCTTCAGAGAGAAACCAGAAGACCTCCGGAGAGAAACCAGAAGAGCATCAGAGAGAAACCAGAAGACCTTCAGAGAGAAACCAGAAGACCTCAGAGAGAAACCAGAAGACCTCTGAGAGAAACCAGAAGACCTTCAGAGAGAAACCAGAAGTCCATCAGAGAGTAACCAGATGACCTTCAGAGAGGAACAAGAAGACCTCCGAGAGAAACCAGAAGACCTCTGGAGAGAAACCAGAAGACCTTCAGAGAGAAACCAGAAGACCTTCAGAGAGAAACCAGAAGACCTCCGGAGAGAAACCAGAAGACCTCCAGAGAGAAACCAGAAGACCTTCAGAGAGAAACCAGAAGACCTTCAGAGAGAAACCAGAAGACCTTCAGAGAGAAACAAGAAGACCTTCGGAGAGAAACCAGAAGACCTCCGGAGAGAAACCAGAAGACCTTCAGAGAGAAACAAGAAGACCTCCGGAAAGAAACCAGAAGACCTCTGGAGAGAAACCAGAAGACCTTCAGAGAGAAACCAGAAGACCTTCAGAGAGAAACCAGAAGACCTCCGGAGAGAAACCAGAAGACCTCCAGAGAGAAACCAGAAGACCTTCAGAGAGAAACCAGAAGACCTTCAGAGAGAAACCAGAAGACCTTCAGAGAGAAACAAGAAGACCTTCGGAGAGAAACCAGAAGACCTCCGGAGAGAAACCAGAAGAGCTTCAGAGAGAAACAAGAAGACCTTCAGAGAGAAACCAGAAGACCTCCAGAGAAACCAGAAGACCTCAGAGAGAAACCAGAACACCTCAGAGAGAAACCAGAAGACCTCCGGAGAGAAACCAGAAGACCTCCAGAGAGAAACCAGAAGACCTCCGGAGAGAAACCAGAATACCTTCAGAGAGAAACCAGAAGACCTTCAGAGAGAAACCAGAAGACCTCCGGAGAGAAACCAGAAGAACTCTGGAGAGAAACCAGAAGACCTTCAGAGAGAAACCAGAAGACCTCCAGAGAGAAACCAGAAGACCTTCAGAGAGAAACCAGAAGACCTTCAGAGAGAAACCAGAAGACCTCCGGAGAGAAACCAGAAGACCTCTGGAGAGAAACCAGAAGACCTTCAGAGAGAAACCAGAAGACCTCCGGAGAGAAACCAGAAGACCTCCAGAGAGAAACCAGAATACCTTCAGAGAGAAACCAGAAGACCTTCAGAGAGAAACCAGAAGACCTCCGGAGAGAAACCAGAAGAACTCTGGAGAGAAACCAGAAGAACTCTGGAGAGAAACCAGAAGACCTTCAGAGAGAAACCAGAAGACCTTCAGAGAGAAACCAGAAGACCTCCAGAGAGAAACCAGAAGACCTCTGGAGAGAAACCAGAAGACCTTCAGAGAGAAACCAGAAGACCTTCAGAGAGAAAGCAGAAGACCTTCAGAGAGAAACAAGATGACCTCCGGAGAGAAACCAGAAGACCATCAGAGAGAAACCAGAAGACCTTCAGAGAGAAACAAGAAGACCTCCGGAAAGAAACCAGAAGACCTTCAGAGAGAAACCAGAAGACCTCAGAGAGAAACCAGAAGACCTCAGAGAGAAAGCAGAAGACCTCCGAGAGAAACCAGAAGACCTTCAGAGAGAAACCAGAAGACCTTCAGAGAGAAACCAGAAGAACTCCGGAGAGAAACCAGAAGACCTTCAGAGAGAAACCAGAAGACCTTCAGAGAGAAACCAGAAGACCTCCAGAGAGAAACCAGAAGACCTCCGGAGAGAAACCAGAAGAACTCCGGAGAGAAACAGGAAGACCTTCAGAGAGAAACCAGAAGACCTCCAGAGAGAAACCAGAAGACCTCCGGAGAGAAACCAGAAGTCCTTCAGAGAGAAACCAGACGACCTTCAGAGAGAAACCAGAAGACCTCCGGAGAGAAACCAGAAGACCTCCGGAGAGAAACCAGAAGACCTCCGGCGAGAAACCAGAAGAACTCCGGAGAGAAACCAGAAGACCTTCAGAGAGAAACAAGATGACCTCCGGAGAGAAACTAGAAGACCATCAGAGAGAAACCAGAAGACCTTCAGAGAGAAACAAGAAGACCTTCAGAGAGAAACAAGAAGACCTCCGGAAAGAAACCAGAAGACCTCTGGAGAGAAACCAGAAGACCTTCAGAGAGAAACCAGAACACCTCCGGAGAGAAACCAGAAGACCTCCGGAGAGAAACCAGAAGACCTCCGGAGAGAAACCAGAAGACCTCCAGAGAGAAACCAGAAGACCTTCAGAGAGAAACCAGAAGACCTTCAGAGAGAAACCAGAAGACCTCCGGAGAGAAACCAGAAGAACTCCGGAGAGAAACCAGAAGACCTTCAGAGAGAAACCAGAAGACCTCCAGAGAGAAACCAGAAGACCTCCGGAGAGAAACCAGAAGACCTTCAGAGAGAAACCAGAAGACCTTCAGAGAGAAACCAGAAGACCTCCGGAGAGAAACCAGAAGACCTCCGGAGAGAAAGCAGAAGACCTCCGGCGAGAAACCAGAAGACCACCGGAGAGAAACCAGAAGACCTTCAGAGAGAAACAACAAGACCTCCAGAGAGAAACCAGAAGACCTCTGGAGAGAAACCAGAAGACCTTCAGAGAGAAACCAGAAGACCTCCGGAGAGAAACCAGAAGACCTCCAGAGAGAAACCAGAATACCTTCAGAGAGAAACCAGAAGACCTTCAGAGAGAAACCAGAAGACCTCCGGAGAGAAACCAGAAGAACTCTGGAGAGAAACCAGAAGACCTTCAGAGAGAAACCAGAAGACCTTCAGAGAGAAACCAGAAGACCTCCAGAGAGAAACCAGAAGACCTCTGGAGAGAAACCAGAAGACCTTCAGAGAGAAACCAGAAGACCTTCAGAGAGAAAGCAGAAGACCTTCAGAGAGAAACAAGATGACCTCCGGAGGGAAACCAGAAGACCATCAGAGAGAAACCAGAAGACCTTCAGAGAGAAACAAGAAGACCTCCGGAAAGAAACCAGAAGACCTCTGGAGAGAAACCAGAAGACCTTCAGAGAGAAACCAGAACACCTCCGGAGAGAAACCAGAAGACCTCCGGAGAGAAACCAGAAGACCTCCAGAGAGAAACCAGAAGACCTCCGGAGAGAAACCAGAAGACCTTCAGAGAGAAACCAGAAGACCTTCAGAGAGAAACCAGAAGAACTCCGGAGAGAAACCAGAAGACCTTCAGAGAGAAACCAGAAGACCTCCAGAGAGAAACCAGAAGACCTCCGGAGAGAAACCAGAAGACCTTCAGAGAGAAACCAGAAGACCTCCAGAGAGAAACCAGAAGACCTCCGGAGAGAAACCAGAAGTCCTTCAGAGAGAAACCAGAAGACCTTCAGAGAGAAACCAGAAGACCTCCGGAGAGAAACCAGAAGACCTCCGGAGAGAAACCAGAAGACCTCCGGCGAGAAACCAGAAGACCACCGGAGAGAAACCAGAAGACCTTCAGAGAGAAACAAGAAGACCTCTGGAGAGAAACCAGAAGACCTTCAGAGAGAAACCAGAAGACCTTCAGAGAGAAAGCAGGAGAAACAAGATGACCTCCGGAGAGAAACCAGAAGACCATCAGAGAGAAACCAGAAGACCTTCAGAGAGAAACAAGAAGACCTTCAGAGAGAAACAAGAAGACCTCCGGAGAGAAACCAGAAGACCATCAGAGAGAAACCAGAAGACCTTCAGAGAGAAACAAGAAGACCTCCGGAAAGAAACCAGAAGACCTCCGGAGAGAAACCAGAACACCTCCGGAGAGAAACCAGAAGACCTCCGGAGATAAACCAGAAGACCTCCGGAGAGAAACCAGAAGACCTTCAGAGAGAAACCAGAAGACCTTCAGAGAGAAACCAGAAGACCTCCGGAGAGAAACCAGAAGAACTCCGGAGAGAAACCAGAAGACCTTCAGAGAGAAACCAGAAGACCTCCAGAGAGAAACCAGAAGACCTCCGGAGAGAAACCAGAAGACCTTCAGAGAGAAACCAGAAGACCTCCGGAGAGAAACCAGAAGACCTCCGGAGAGAAACCAGAAGACCTCCAGAGAGAAACCAGAAGACCTCCGGAGAGAAACCAGAAGACCTTCAGAGAGAAACAAGAAGACCTCCGGAGAGAAACCAGAAGACCTTCAGAGAGAAACCAGAAGACCTTCAGAGAGAAACCAGAAGACCTCCGGAGAGAAACCAGAAGAACTCCGGAGAGAAACCAGAAGACCTTCAGAGAGAAACCAGAAGACCTCCAGAGAGAAACCAGAAGACCTCCGGAGAGAAACCAGAAGACCTTCAGAGAGAAACCAGAAGACCTTCAGAGAGAAACCAGAAGACCTCCGGAGAGAAAGCAGAAGACCTCCGGCGAGAAACCAGAAGACCTTCAGAGAGAAAGCAGAAGACCTTCAGAGAGAAACAAGATGACCTCCGGAGGGAAACCAGAAGACCATCAGAGAGAAACCAGAAGACCTTCAGAGAGAAACAAGAAGACCTCCGGAAAGAAACCAGAAGACCTCTGGAGAGAAACCAGAAGACCTTCAGAGAGAAACCAGAACACCTCCGGAGAGAAACCAGAAGACCTCCGGAGAGAAACCAGAAGACCTCCAGAGAGAAACCAGAAGACCTCCGGAGAGAAACCAGAAGACCTTCAGAGAGAAACCAGAAGACCTTCAGAGAGAAACCAGAAGAACTCCGGAGAGAAACCAGAAGACCTTCAGAGAGAAACCAGAAGACCTCCAGAGAGAAACCAGAAGACCTCCGGAGAGAAACCAGAAGAACTCCGGAGAGAAACAGGAAGACCTTCAGAGAGAAACCAGAAGACCTCCAGAGAGAAACCAGAAGACCTCCGGAGAGAAACCAGAAGTCCTTCAGAGAGAAACCAGAAGACCTTCAGAGAGAAACCAGAAGACCTCCGGAGAGAAACCAGAAGACCTCCGGAGAGAAACCAGAAGACCTCAGAGAGAAACCAGAAGACCACCGGAGAGTAACCAGAAGACCTTCAGAGAGAAACAAGAAGACCTCTGAGAGAAACCAGAAGACCTCTGAGAGAAACCAGAAGACCTTCAGAGAGAAACCAGAAGACCTTCAGAGAGAAAGCAGAAGACCTTCAGAGAGAAACAAGATGACCTCCGGAGAGAAACCAGAAGACCATCAGAGAGAAACCAGAAGACCTTCAGAGAGAAACAAGAAGACCTTCAGAGAGAAACAAGAAGACCTCCGGAGAGAAACCAGAAGACCATCAGAGAGAAACCAGAAGACCTTCAGAGAGAAACAAGAAGACCTCCGGAAAGAAACCAGAAGACCTCCGGAGAGAAACCAGAACACCTCCGGAGAGAAACCAGAAGACCTCCGGAGATAAACCAGAAGACCTCCGGAGAGAAACCAGAAGACCTTCAGAGAGAAACCAGAAGACCTTCAGAGAGAAACCAGAAGACCTCCGGAGAGAAACCAGAAGAACTCCGGAGAGAAACCAGAAGACCTTCAGAGAGAAACCAGAAGACCTCCAGAGAGAAACCAGAAGACCTCCGGAGAGAAACCAGAAGACCTTCAGAGAGAAACCAGAAGACCTTCAGAGAGAAACCAGAAGACCTCCGGAGAGAAACCAGAAGACCTCCGGAGAGAAACCAGAAGACCTCCGGCGAGAAACCAGAAGACCACCGGAGAGAAACCAGAAGACCTTCAGAGAGAAACAAGAAGACCTCCGGAGAGAAACCAGAAGACCTTCAGAGAGAAACCAGAAGACCTTCAGAGAGAAACCAGAAGACCTCCGGAGAGAAACCAGAAGAACTCCGGAGAGAAACCAGAAGACCTTCAGAGAGAAACCAGAAGACCTCCAGAGAGAAACCAGAAGACCTCCGGAGAGAAACCAGAAGACCTTCAGAGAGAAACCAGAAGACCTTCAGAGAGAAACCAGAAGACCTCCGGAGAGAAACCAGAAGACCTCCGGAGAGAAAGCAGAAGACCTCCGGCGAGAAACCAGAAGACCACCGGAGAGAAACCAGAAGACCTTCAGAGAGAAACAAGAAGACCTCCGGAGAGAAACCAGAAGACCTCTGGAGAGAAACCAGAAGACCTTCAGAGAGAAACCAGAAGACCTCTGGAGAGAAACCAGAAGACCTCCAGAGAGAAACCAGAATACCTTCAGAGAGAAACCAGAAGACCTTCAGAGAGAAACCAGAAGACCTCCGGAGAGAAACCAGAAGAACTCTGGAGAGAAACCAGAAGACCTTCAGAGAGAAACCAGAAGACCTCCAGAGAGAAACCAGAAGACCTCTGGAGAGAAACCAGAAGACCTTCAGAGAGAAACCAGAAGACCTTCAGAGAGAAACCAGAAGACCTCCGGAGAGAAACCAGAAGAACTCCGGAGAGAAACCAGAAGACCTTCAGAGAGAAACCAGAAGACCTTCAGAGAGAAAGCAGAAGACCTTCAGAGAGAAACAAGATGACCTCCGGAGAGAAACCAGAAGACCATCAGAGAGAAACCAGAAGACCTTCAGAGAGAAACCAGAAGACCTCCAGAGAGAAACCAGAAGACCTCTGGAGAGAAACCAGAAGACCTTCAGAGAGAAACCAGAAGACCATCAGAGAGAAACCAGAAGACCTTCAGAGAGAAACAAGAAGACCTCCGGAAAGAAACCAGAAGACCTCTGGAGAGAAACCAGAAGACCTTCAGAGAGAAACCAGAAGACCTTCAGAGAGAAACCAGAAGACCTCCGGAGAGAAACCAGAAGACCTCCAGAGAGAAACCAGAAGACCTTCAGAGAGAAACCAGAAGACCTTCAGAGAGAAACCAGAAGACCTTCAGAGAGAAACAAGAAGACCTTCGGAGAGAAACCAGAAGACCTCCGGAGAGAAACCAGAAGAGCTTCAGAGAGAAACAAGAAGACCTCCGGAGAGAAACCAGAAGACCTCTGGAGAGAAACCAGAAGACCTCCGGAGAGAAACCAGAACACCTCCAGAGAGAAACCAGAAGACCTCCGGAGAGAAACCAGAAGACCTCCAGAGAGAAACCAGAAGACCTCCGGAGAGAAACCAGAATACCTTCAGAGAGAAACCAGAAGACCTTCAGAGAGAAACCAGAAGACCTCCGGAGAGAAACCAGAAGAACTCTGGAGAGAAACCAGAAGACCTTCAGAGAGAAACCAGAAGACCTCCAGAGAGAAACCAGAAGACCTTCAGAGAGAAACCAGAAGACCTTCAGAGAGAAACCAGAAGACCTCCGGAGAGAAACCAGAAGACCTTCAGAGAGAAACCAGAAGACCTCCGGAGAGAAACCAGAAGACCTCCAGAGAGAAACCAGAATACCTTCAGAGAGAAACCAGAAGACCTTCAGAGAGAAACCAGAAGACCTCCGGAGAGAAACCAGAAGAACTCTGGAGAGAAACCAGAAGACCTTCAGAGAGAAACCAGAAGACCTTCAGAGAGAAACCAGAAGACCTCCAGAGAGAAACCAGAAGACCTCTGGAGAGAAACCAGAAGACCTTCAGAGAGAAACCAGAAGACCTTCAGAGAGAAAGCAGAAGACCTTCAGAGAGAAACAAGATGACCTCCGGAGAGAAACCAGAAGACCATCAGAGAGAAACCAGAAGACCTTCAGAGAGAAACAAGAAGACCTCCGGAAAGAAACCAGAAGACCTTCAGAGAGAAACCAGAAGACCTCCGGAGAGAAACCAGAAGACCTCCAGAGAGAAACCAGAAGACCTCCGGAGAGAAACCAGAAGACCTTCAGAGAGAAACCAGAAGACCTTCAGAGAGAAACCAGAAGAACTCCGGAGAGAAACCAGAAGACCTTCAGAGAGAAACCAGAAGACCTTCAGAGAGAAACCAGAAGACCTCCAGAGAGAAACCAGAAGACCTCCGGAGAGAAACCAGAAGAACTCCGGAGAGAAACAGGAAGACCTTCAGAGAGAAACCAGAAGACCTCCAGAGAGAAACCAGAAGACCTCCGGAGAGAAACCAGAAGTCCTTCAGAGAGAAACCAGAAGACCTTCAGAGAGAAACCAGAAGACCTCCGGAGAGAAACCAGAAGACCTCCGGAGAGAAACCAGAAGACCTCCGGCGAGAAACCAGAAGACCACCGGAGAGAAACCAGAAGACCTTCAGAGAGAAACAAGAAGACCTCTGGAGAGAAACCAGAAGACCTCTGGAGAGAAACCAGAAGACCTTCAGAGAGAAACCAGAAGACCTTCAGAGAGAAAGCAGAAGACCTTCAGAGAGAAACAAGATGACCTCCGGAGAGAAACCAGAAGACCATCAGAGAGAAACCAGAAGACCTTCAGAGAGAAACAAGAAGACCTTCAGAGAGAAACAAGAAGACCTCCGGAGAGAAACCAGAAGACCATCAGAGAGAAACCAGAAGACCTTCAGAGAGAAACAAGAAGACCTCCGGAAAGAAACCAGAAGACCTCCGGAGAGAAACCAGAACACCTCCGGAGAGAAACCAGAAGACCTCCGGAGAGAAACCAGAAGACCTTCAGAGAGAAACAAGAAGACCTGGCTGTGCTCCCCTTCAGGGGCGCGACCACAACACCGGCTAACAGGGACTCCGCCGGGCATCACCTCCTTAGAGCTCCGGGAGGAGGAGGAGGAGGAGGAGCCGCAGGAGGAGGAGGAGCAAGAGGAGGAGCAGGAGGAGGAGGAGCAGGAGGAGGAGGAGGAGAAGGAGGAGCAGGAGGGGGAGGAGCAAGAGGAGGAGGAGCAGGAGGAGAAGGAGGAGCAAGAGGAGCAAGAGGAGGAGGAGAAGGAGGAGGAGGAGGAGCAGGAGGAGGAGGAGGAGGAGGAGCATGTTGTGAAGCTATCTGAGACTTTAAAGAAACTCAGAGGACGCCGTAACAATCTTTTTCCTGCCATGAAAAAGTCATAAAGTGTGATTTATGGAACGAAGCTCCGCCTCCAGATCGGGTTTCTTCTCTATATATATATATTTGTTTTGTTAGTTTAATATATAAATATATATATGTATATGTATGTTTTGTTAGTTTAATACATAAATACATATATGTATATAGATATCTGTTTTGTTAGTTTAATACATAAATATATATATATTTGTTTTGTTAGTTTAATATATAAATGTATATATGTGGAAGTTGCATTAAAACTAGGGCTGTGAAACGATTACAATTTTTAATCGGGTTAATCACAGGTTTTTGTGGATTAATCATGATTAATCACATATTACCGATATTCTCGGTATATTTTGTGAGAACATAGAGATTTATGACAAAAGACGGATATATACATTTATACATTCTTCTATACAATGGTGCTGCAACTCAGCAGTTATTTAGCAGTTTTCTTCCATATGGAACATTAATACATCTTCATCCTAAACAGAATGTTTAACCCTCCTGTTACCTTTCGGGTCAATTTGACCCCATTCAATGTTTAATGTCGGTGTTCTTTGGGGTCAATTTGACCCCAGGCTGTTTTTCACTGTGTCAAACATATAAGAAATATCAACTTTTTTATTTATTTAAAGGGCTATTTAGGTAGTCAACAAACAAACATAAAGAAACTCACACTTAAACTTGGGAAGCAATATTAATTCTAATAATTTTCTGGAGGTTTTAATTGCTGGGGTCAAATTGACCCCGAGGGTAAAATATGTTAGTAAATGTAAAGGTAACAGGAGGTTAAACAGAACATGTTTCTCTTGTTTGTCAACCATTAACTCCACCATGATACAATCTAAAGGCCTCTAGTCTTCCTCTAGCAGAGAATGCACATAGAAGCACGAGCCTGAAGAAGACTGCTGCTGACGAGAAGAGGAATCCGCCATTGTCCCCGGAGCGCCGTGCGTGGGGAGAAGCTCGGCCATGACGCAGTGCTCTTGACTCGCCAGGAGAAATGTATCAGCCTCTTCAGTGCTCGACAGTCCGTGATGGCGGTGTTGGCCAGTGCAGCTCTGACTTGGGAAGGCAGCTGACGCAGGAAAAGGTGGGTGAAAAGAAAGTCGGGTCTGTGCTCCCCCAGGAGATCCAGCATGCGGTCCATGAGCTCGGACGGTTTGCCGTCACCTGGCCCTTGGAGGGAGAGCAGCCTGCTAGCTCTCTCAGCGTCGGACAGTTCAGAAGTCTTTAGCAGGTGGGCTTTGAGCGCCGCATATTCCTCCGTAGCTGGAGGACGCTTCAGGAGACTCACCACTCGGGTCGCCGTTGAGTTACCGAGAGCTGACACAACGTAGTAGTACCGTGTTGTATCCGCGGTAATGTCCCGCAGCCCGAACTGCGCCCGCCTGGGCGAACCATGACGACGCTGAAGATTCCCAGAATTCGGGAGTTTGAGGGTAACGCGTCATGCCATGGTCGAGTCGTGTTTGCGAATACGTCCAGCAAAGAGGCGTCGGGGTCACCAGTGTGGAAGTTGCATTAAAACGCAAAACACAATTCCTCAAGTTGAGCACACAAGTGTGTGTCTCGTTTATTCCGTATAACAAAACGAATGATCACAAGATGGCGCTGCCCAGATACCAAACCCGCATGGGGCTCGACATCACAACAACAACACAACACTTAAAGGGACCGCGATCCCGGAACAGTCACACCGATGTGTGTGACGCATTACATAACTGTGTAAAGAACTACACCAGGAACAAGGGTGAATTATGATATCCCATTCACTGCATATATGTATATATATGTTCTGTTAGTTTAATACATAAATACATATTTACATATATGTATATAGATATTTGTTTTGTTAGTTTAATACATAAATATATATATATATATATATATATATTTGTTTTGTTAGTTTAATATATACATATTTAAATGTATATATTTCTGTGGGTTGTTTGAAGCCTTTAAATAAATAGTACAGCCTTATGGCCGAAATATAGAAAAGAGGGAAATTAACTTTGTAAATTCCACAAATAAATCCGCCGGTCAGAGCCGCGTGAATACGGGCCCGGGCCCCGGGTCTGTACCGGGGGTCTGTACCTGGGGTCTGTACCGGTCTCCGCCGTGGAGAGGACCGGCGGCCTTTCAGGAGAGACCGGCTGGGAGTGACGGGGGGAAGCTGAGAGCCGCGTGGAGCTGTGCTGCCCCCTGCTGGGGAAACAGCGCTACTGCAGGCAGAGAGCTCCTGCACTGGGCCTCAGGGCTTCTGGGTGTAAACGTCGATATTGATGCACATTGTTACTGTGAATCAACAAGTCAATAAATTAATGTTTACAAGTTTGTTTTCCATCTCCTGCTGGAGTGAACTTTGTGTCAAAACTTTATTCCGTGATGACATCAGGCACGTGCACAGACATTTTGGGGGGCAGGTGCTCAAACAAACAAAAAAGGGCACCCAATGCCAAAAAATGAATTGTGACAGAGTTGAAGCATAAGCAGCATTGTACTGATGATGCAATACATCCTCGACCTGCGTTTCCTCTGGGCAGCATCAGACTGCTTGCTTACATTTTCTTTATGAATATTCTGTCCTAGCAATTGTGTGCATCCTTACAAGGCACAGACAGATAGCTAACCAAAGAGTGCAGAAGGAATGACGCTCCAGAATGTTTTGTTGATGAACTTTACTTTCAGATGTTCATTCTTTAGATAACTCTGTTGCTCTTCTATTCTCTCTTTTCAGTGTGGTAAAACTATAAAATAAACAGAAAGACAACATATCACATATGTCTCATTACTATATCGTTAAACATGTGTCTTGTAAACAAGCAAAATACAAAACATATCTGACAATAACCACAAGCTACATAGTTAGCAAACACAGGCTAGTTAGCAAGCTAGTCATGGCAGCATAGGTTCATAACCAAATGTAAAATTATGCTAATTCGTTTTCTTTAGAATTATCACAGAGGTATTTTGTAACTGTTACCATCTTATGTCTCAAGCAATTATAACATAGAACACTTACGGACGTATTTACTCCAAGGATCTGACCGCTAGAAACTGCTTCGATCCACACAGCTCTTTGAACAGGTTAGAACTGGATTTTGGCGGAGCAAAACAAAGGCACTTAAGGTGCGAGACCAAAATACAACAGCAGGTGTCTTTCTTGGACAAGCTTAAACAATAAAGAGAGCAAACTCAGTAAATTAAGTCAGAACAATGAATAAAGATGAATTATTATATATAGCAGCAGTACAAGCGTTCTGATTGGCTAATGGGTCGTATCGCCCTCCTCGCTGGTCTGATACGGATCCGTATTGCCCTCTTACGTCATTTTCAAAATGAGCGATATTGATAGACATCAACAGACATCCCTCTGAACAATACCAGAGGCCTTATGATTTTTGTATCAGTCTGGCCACTTAGACTAGCCCCTGTTAAATAGAACGGAATACGAATGCACTCTCTCTCTCTCTCTTCTCTTTCTTCTCAACTTCACTCTCTCTCTCCCTCTCTCTATTCTCTAAACATAACTAATATAACGTCAGTAAACAGCTGCAAGGCTTTGAAATCACGGATTTCGTGAGTTTTTGTTTGTTTATTTTGTTAGGAAACGTCGGACCAGTTGTGACGTCATGTTTTCAGCAGCGCTAATGTTGTGGTTGATTTATCACAAAACAAAGTCAGGGGACAAACACGTCATGACCTGTTTGTCAGACGCTGCGGGTCAGAGGAGAAGGAGGAGCACATTACATTACATTACATTACATGTCATTTAGCAGACGCTTTTATCCAAAGCGACTTCCAATAAGTGCATTTCAACCTAGAGTACAAACCAAGAACAACAAGAACACAGGAAGCAACATTTCCTCAACTCAGTCGAACCACAAAAGCACCACAATAAGTGCCATCCCAGTGCCACTGAAGTGCAAATCTGTGTTTTAATCCAGATATAGTCGGAAAAGATGTGTTTTCAGTCTCAGGCGGAAGATGTAGAGACTTTCTGCAGCACTGCGCGGTGGAGGAAGTGGAGGAGGAGGAGGGAGGGGCGCGGCGGGGGGCGGAGGGGCACGTGAGCTCGTGAGCGCCGCGGAGCATGTCGGGGCGAAGTTTTCAGATAAATGCCCCGGCGGATATTAAAACACATTTGGGGGGACTTGATGACAGAAAGAGTAACTTTTATTCTAAAATACTGATGAATAAAAAAAGTGGGCTCCAGCAAAAAGGGCCCTTTACTCATCCAGGGCAAAAGGGCTGGTGCTTGAGCACCACGAGGGCTCTATCTGTGCACGTGCCTGGATGACATCATTGTTTCAGGTTAAATACCACAAAGAAACGACCAGTCTACTCACCGTACGATGGTTTAATGAATGACTCAACTGAATATTTCAAGTTAAATAAACATCGTAATATTTAAACATCTTGGACATTATTATGATTTAATGTGACAGCATGTCCACTGTAGTGGACCTCAGGACCATTTATAAAATATAGAAGACAAACCATCACATGATGTCTGGAGATATTAAACCAATAATACACTTGATTATTAAAATAAATCATCTGCTTGTCTGCTTGTTGAAGAACATTTTATATTAAAACTGAACATCTTTATATGTGTGACTTAAACTAATCCTTTGTTCATTCTTTATTGTTCTTCATTGATTCTTTTGTTGCATTTTCAGCGCGTTCACGTCGGGGTGCGGTGCGCCGGCTCGCCGCCAGAGGGCGCTGCAGCGCCACCAACAGGCTGAGCCTCAAAGTGAAAGCTACCGACGCAGCGAGTCCCCGGTGGGCAGAGCGGTCTGTTCCCGGTGTGAGGACGGCCAGCAGCATGGAGGTAGGTACGGGGCCGGTACCGGGGCCGGTACCGGGGCTTTACGTTAGGACCAGCGGGCCGAGGCGGGTCGAGGGCGATGAGACACGAGCTCAGAACCGGGTTCACCGCCCCGGGAGAAGTTCCGGTGCTCGTGAACTCTGTTGTTGTTGTTGTTGTTGTTGTTGTATTCCTAAAGACTCGCGTCATGGCCGCGCCGTGACTTCATCAGGTCTCTGAAGCGGCAGCAACGCGTTGATTTACGGGCAGAAAACGATCATAGTTAGACCGGAAGTGAACGAAATAGAAGTTTACGGATATTGGCGTCGGACTTTCAAAATAAAAGCTCTTCCGTTTTAACTAACAACAGGCATGAACCCTAAAACATTTTAATTTGTTTAAAAGTAAAGTCTATAACTCATACTGTTAACATGCTGTTATTATTAATTATAATAAGAGTAAACATGTTGACTTTGTGATGACGCCTGAAAACATGAATTACTCTCCAACACTTGAATTACACGAGTCCAACTAAACAAAATCTATTTGTAAAATATATCTACATATAAACAATTGCAGGGAAAAGTGACTGTTTTATTCACTGGTGTAAGTTAAGGTGTAAACATTTAAATTAGTAAATTGTAAAATGTGCATTCTGACTTTATTGCAGCTAACGGTGTTCAGACATTAGTTAGCAAAGACATTTTAGTGGCTGAATATAATTGTGTTAACCGAATATTTTTGATCTAATATGGACTCACACATATTAAAGCTGGGTTTGGATTTTATATACTTTCTTTTGTTATATTTGACCAAATCTGATACCTCTGGCTTTTAGCGTGCCCAATGATTTCATTTAGAATTCAACATGCATCATTTAATAATGTTTATATTGTAACAACTATTCCTGACCCATCAGAACATCCGTTTACGAGCTCCTTGTGTTGAGTGTTCCTCTGATGTCCGTCAGTCTGCTCCAGGGAGACAGGAAGTTAGCATCAACAACAGGAAGTTAGCATCAACAACAGCCAAGAAAACAAACAATTTGCCTGGTTTAGGACTTGTCTTAGGACTTGGTTTAAGACTTGGTTTAGGACTTGTTTTAAGACTTGTTTTAGGACTTGTTTTAGGACTTGGTTTAAGACTTGTTTTAGGACTTGTTTTAGGACTTGGTTTAAGACTTGTTTTAGGACTTGTTTTAAGACTTGGTTTAGGACTTGGTTTAGGACTTGTTTTAAGACTTTGTTTAGGACTTGTTTGAGGACTTGTTTGAGGACTTGTTTGAGGACTTGGTTTAGGACTTGGTTTAGGACTTGTTTTAAGACCTGTTTTAAGACTTGGTTTAGGACTTGGTTTAGGACTTGTTTGAGGACTTGGTTTAGGACTTGTTTTAAGACCTGTTTTAAGACTTGGTTTAGGACTTGGTTTAGGACTTGTTTTAAGACTTGGTTTAGGACTTGTTTTAGGACTTGGTTTAAGACTTGGTTTAAAACTTGGTTTAAGACTTGGTTTAAAACTTGGTTTAGGACTTGTTTTAGGACTTGTTTGAGGACTTGGTTTAGGACTTGTTTTAAGACTTGTTTGAGGACTTGGTTTAGGACTTGTTTGAGCACTTGGTTTAGGACTTGTTTTAAGACTTGGTTTAGGACTTGTTTGAGGACTTGTTTGAAGACTTGGTTGAGGACTTGGTTGAGGACTTGTTTTAAGACTTGTTTTAAGACTTGTTTTAGGACTTGTTTTAAGACTTGGTTTAGGACTTGGTTTAGGACTTGTTTTAGGACTTGTTTTAAGACTTGTTTTAAGACTTGGTTTAAGACTTGTTTTAGGACTTGTTTGAGGACTTGTTTTAGGACTTGTTTTAGGACTTGGTTTAGGACTTGTTTTAAGACTTGTTTTAAGACTTGGTTTAGGACTTGGTTTAAGACTTGGTTTAGGACTTGTTTGAGGACTTGGTTTAGGACTTGTTTTAAGACTTGGTTTAGGACTTGTTTGAGGACTTGTTTTAGGACTTGTTTGAAGACTTGGTTGAGGACTTGGTTGAGGACTTGTTTTAAGACTTGTTTTAAGACTTGTTTTAGGACTTGTTTTAAGACTTGGTTTAGGACTTGGTTTAGGACTTGTTTTAGGACTTGTTTTAAGACTTGGTTTAGGACTTGTTTTAAGACTTGGTTTAAGACTTGTTTTAGGACTTGTTTGAGGACTTGTTTTAGGACTTGTTTTAGGACTTGGTTTAGGACTTGTTTTAAGACTTGGTTTAGGACTTGGTTTAAGACTTGGTTTAGGACTTGGTTTAGGACTTGTTTTAAGACTTGGTTGAGGACTTGGTTTAGGACTTGGTTTAAGACTTGGTTTAGGACTTGGTTTAAGACTTGTTTTAGGACTTGTTTTAAGACTTGGTTTAGGACTCGGTTTAGGACTTGTTTTAAGACTTGGTTTAGGACTTGTTTTAAGACTTGGTTTAGGACTTGTTTTAAGACTTGGTTTAGGACTTGGTTTAAGACTTGTTTTAGGACTTGGTTTAGGACTTGTTTTAAGACTTGTTTTAAGACTTGGTTTAGGACTTGTTTTAGGACTTGTTTTAGGACTTGTTTTAAGACTCGGTTTAGGACTTGTTTTAGGACTTGGTTTAGGGCTTGGTTTAGGACTTGGTTTAGGACTTGTTTTAAGACTTGTTTTAGGACTTGGTTTAGGACTTGGTTTAAGACTTGTTTTAGGACATGTTTTAGGACTTGGTTTAGGACTTGGTTTAGGACTTGGTTTAAGACTTGGTTTAAGACTTGTTTTAGGACTTGGTTTAAGACTTGTTTTAGGACTTGGTTTAGGACTTGGTTTAGGACTTGTTTTAGGACTTGGTTTAAGACTTGTTTTAGGACTTGGTTTAGGACTTGTTCCTCAGTGAAACAAGTTTTAAAGGACACAGACGGGTTGACTCGTGCTTGTGTAATAACTTCAACCCCAGAACTAGCATTTTTAGCAAGTAGCATTCAGACGGATAGCAGCTAACGTTGCCGTCTCGTTGCAGTTCATCACGGACATCAGTGTCCTCGTCCCTGAAAAGTACTTCAAAGACCCTGGGAGATTACAGAAGCTTCTCCTGCCGTACGGCTGGCAGAAGAAGGCCGGCGTCTACGCGGTGAGAGGAACCTTTGAGGAGCTGGAGACCCTCAGCACCAGCCTGACGGAGGAGGTGGACCGAGAGCGTCCGGCCGCCTCGCCTCACGTCACGCCTGTGGCCGTGTCCGGGGTCGTCATGGCCTTCATCCACAAGAAACACGCCGAGGAACTTGAGAAGATTCAAGGGAGCAGTTTCTCCATTGAAGAGCTCCACGAGCCCGGCGGCACGGAGCGGGTGGTTCTCCGACCGCGCGACGCCTCCTCGCTCCCCGTCCACGCCGACTTGTTCCGGCAGCGGTTCGTCACGTTCTACCAGAGGACGGCGTCCGACCTGCAGACCGCGTCCCTGCCGCCTGGTCTCGACCGCACGGACCTGGGCGCCAGGTTCCCGGAGCTCCTCTTCGAAGGCGGGCCCGGCGGAGGCGACCCGACGGCGACCGGGTCCTTCGTGCACCTTGCTAAACTGAAAGAGTTCCTTTCCCAAAGCACGTCGAGCTCCAGCACCAATCCGGTGGGCGGAGCTCCAGCGAACACGCCGCCTGTGGGCCCCGGAGAGGAAGAGGACCCGTGTCCCATCTGCATGGAGCCGATGACGGCCCTCGACAAAGAGACTCTGCGCTGTCGGCACTCGTTCTGCACCGGCTGCCTGGAGAAGGCCTTCCACTACAAGCCCGTGTGCCCGACGTGCGGCGCGCTGTACGGCGCCCTGACGGGGACGCAGCCCGACGGAGGGGAGATGGAGGTCAGCGTCACCGCTTCGCCGCTACCGGGATACGAGAAGTATGGAACCATCACCATACACTACCACATCCCAAACGGCATCCAGAAGGTGAGTCCAACACAGGACCACATGCACCTGAACTCAGGGACCAGCAGCTCCGACCGCTTCTTCAGGGAGTTAGCTTCAGTCACATGGCGACGGGACCATCCCAGTGAGGGTCTTCCCAGTGAGGGTCTTAACTGATTGGCAGGTGTCATTATTTCCTTTAATAATAAAGTAGTCTGCCATGTTGTAAAGCTTGTGTTACCTAAGCGCTGTGGACCCCCTGTGGAGAGCCCATTAGAGCTGTGGACCCCCTGTGGAGAGCCCATTAGAGCTGTGGACCCCCTGTGGAGAGCCCATTAGAGCTGTGGACCCCCGTCCGCCCACAGAGCCCATAACTACATCCCCCCCGTCCTATAGGAGGAGCACCCGAGCCCCCGGCAGCCGTACGAAGGCGCGTACCGCATCGCCTACCTACCAGACTGCGCTGAGGGCCGGAGGACCCTGGAGCTGCTGAGGAGGGCCTTCCACCAGAAGCTCATCTTCACCGTGGGCCAGTCCTCCACCAGCGGCAGGAGCAACACGGTGACGTGGAACGACATCCACCACAAGACGTCCACCCACGGAGGCCCGACCCGGTGAGTCTGGCTCACTGATGGTCACCATGACGACGTGCGATGTCACTGAACTCTGTGTCCTCGTTCACAGATATGGATACCCCGACCACGACTACCTGAGCCGAGTGCAGGAGGAGCTGAAGCTCAAAGGGATTGAATGACGGGTTCAGCTCCAGGCAGCTCGTGTTTAATGGAGCTTCATATGTTTTAATGACACGTATAACCATAGAGGACGTTCATCATTAATTTGTGTTATCACGGATCAGTGTTTGACAATTCAGTTATTGTTTGAACTCACTAAGTATTTTTTTAAACATTCCTAAATGTCTGAGAGTTGTTTGTTAGTCCTGATTAACTTAGGCGCGAACTAACTGTAAAACCTGCATTCCCTCTCATGGCCACCAGGGGGTCGACTCCTCTGGTTGTACTGGGGCCTTTGAGAAAATAACTTGTCACTTGATTTATTCCCTCAGTAAACATGAGTTTATGTCTCAATCTCTACGGTTCCAGTCTTCTTCATTCAGTACATTAAGTAGTCCCAAAAGCAGAGTACACTGTGGGCGGGGCTACAAGGTGACTGGCAGGTGGCTGGTGTTGACCACGTTGGACTGGGCTTTGATGTTCGGCGAGGTTCCCAAACAAGCAAAAAGAAAAACATTAATAATTCCAAAATATTTGTTGTGTCCACTCATATTACTGACTTATTAGATTTCTTAAATATTTGATTGGATGTTGTATTCAATGTTCTCTGGGATAAGACCGACTAACTTTAACGTCACCGTCGGCAAGTGGTTGGTTATCTGATGCAGACATGCAGCGGTTAATTTCCTGTCTTACTGGTTTTACAGGTTTTACATGTTTCTGGTAAGGTTTTGACTTTAGATGTTATGTGTCAAATTAAACAGGCAGAAATCACATATTAGTGTGTGTTCATGGCCTAAAGGCCCAGTGAAAAGATCCAAATACTGGAGGCTGACATGGTAAACATGGGTTGAACCGGATCATGTCAGTACATTCGGTCTAGAACGAGTCTCGAGGTTAACTAAGGTCAACGAGGAGCAGCCGCTGGTCAGAGTGCGGTCACCTCGGTGTTACACATCACACACAAGTGTGTGTACTTCAATGGCCCAATGGCCCCTAAGGCTTTAAACCCTGAACCCTCAGGGACCCACTGACCACCTGGACATGGGGTGCTCAATACGTCGACCTGCCAGTCGATCGCGGCGTAGTATGGTAGATCGCATGACATTAAAAAAAAATTGCCCGCCCCCCTGTCACTTTCTCTATAGCGCCACATTACAGCAGCAGAACGTCATTTCTGTCTCTCCGTATCGCGTTAACAGTCCTCTGCCCGCCGTCTTGTACGCCGCAGAGCTCCGACACCGGTTTGCGCGCATCGGGACGGAGCAAAGAAAAAGTCACCGTGACACGGAGTCCCTCAGGAGTCTATGGGTGAACTGAAGAGTAACCGTTACACGGAGTCTATGGGTGAACTGAAGTGTCACCGTTACACGGAGTCCCTCAGGATTCTAAGGGTGAACTGAAGAGTCACCGCTACACGGAGTCCCTCAGGAGTCAGTAAGGGTGAACTGAAGAGTCACCGTTACACGGAGTCCCTCAGGAGTCTGTAACCATGAACTGAAGAGTCACCGTTACACGGAGTCCCTCAGGAGTCTACGGGTGAACTGAAGAGTCACCGCTACACGGAGTCCCTCAGGAGTCTACGGGTGAACTGAAGAGTCACCGCTACACGGAGTCCCTCAGGAGTCAGTAAGGGTGAACTGAAGAGTCAATGAAACATGTATTTAAGGTAAACAAGATGGAGAATCCAGAAGGACTTGTGTCTTGAGGTCTTTTGATGAGTAGACATTGCAGGATCCTGTGAATAACACCAGTCTTCATCCTAGACATCCTTAGTTATTGTCTGTCTCCACACGGGATGTTTCCTTGACTAAAGGTACGGGGGATGCAATATGTTGAGTAACCTTTGCAGGACAAAGATGATTTACAAAGCCCCTTCACATAGTGTCAACGATAATATAACTAAGAAGTTTCCATTAGTCGGCACGTTGCTATGATGTCATAACATGTGATCTACAACTGTGGGTATTAACTGACTTTTTACTCATCCAGGTGTTTTCCTCTCCAGACGAGAACTAATTGTCAAATGATCCATTAACTAGTTTCAATCACAAAATGAAATGTGTGATGAATAAATCTGTTTCTGTCTCCCACTGGTCACATTGCAATGACTTGTGGGTAATCTAAAGTGTGGCCTCACTGAAAGGTTCCTGACGGTCTCAGAGGAACTGCTTCTTCAAAGAGCTTCACACCTTCAGGTAACGCTCTCAACATGTGGATCATCGAGCTGGTGGAGCGCCACCTTCAGGCGCCGTGACACATGACACTCACAGCTCAGTGAGAAGACGAGGTGCAACAGACCGTGACCTGTCCGACTGGTACACGCGTCGCCAGGGAAACACAAGAAACCTTCTGTTGGACTTCAGGCACCTTCCAGCTCTTGGTTTTATTCTCTCGGTCAAAGTCCAGACGAGCCTCCTCCATCCTAGATAACACAGGTATGTCCTGACCCCTGGTCACCTGACCCTAACCCTTCCATCCTGTGAGCCCTGGTGACAGCCGGAGGTTTGATGCCGCCTGAGCATTGAGAGTGGCGGCGTCTTATTTCTGCTCGCTCCATGAAATGGGACAAAAACAATGAATAGAATTATGTTTTAATCGCTAAAATGCCCTTTTCACCAATCCTCACATCCTCGGACATATTGTGGACTTGTTAAAACGATATATGCAAAATAATGTACAGATAAAATATGTAAAATCTATTTATACATTCCACCGATCAGCCACGTGGAGCGGGCCTCCAGGCGCTGACATGTGACCTCATGATGAGCAGCTGGGACCACGAGCTGCTCATCTCATCTGACAGGTTATTGATCGATCACTTATCAGATATCTCACTGCTCTCGTCATGCTAGTGACCAGAGGAACCTCTGGAGGTCTGATCGATGACAACGGGCTGTTTATCATTCCCTCCATTGTTTCTATATCCATCCCTTCAACTCCAGGTTTGGAGGCCGTCTCCTCCCGCCTCCTCCCGTCTCCCCCCCTCCCCCGAATGCCCGTAACAAGTCTAATGAAGCTGATAGTTTGGCTTTACTTTATTTAAAAAAAATATTTGATGGAGCCAACTTCCACCTCTTCGACCTCCAGGAGTCTCCGGTCCTTCTCCCCCCGGGCCGGGTCCACTTCAGTCCCGGGGCCGTCTAGAGACGGGCAGGTCTCTGTGGTCTATCCATCTACACGTGTATCTATACATTTTCTATATATAGATACACGTCTATCATTTGGATGGATTTATCGACTCGGAGTTTCTTGCTTTTCTTCTCGTGCTTCGAGTTGAAAGTCAACGAACGCGGCAACGCCCTCTCACCCCCACACTGCGATCCCATTGGACCCCGGAGCGCAGAGAAACAGACCGAAGCGCTGCCGACAGATGACCCCGACCTCTTCGCTCCATGAGAGTTATGTTTTAGTAAAAAGTGAACGGGGGGGGGGGGACATTCATCAGGATGGGAAAATAAAATGGCGGAGGGAGAGGAGAACAGATGGCGGCCCGCCCCAGAGTCCAGGCGGGCTCCGTCCCGTGTCCGCGCTCAGAGTTCAGCGCCTCACTTGGTGAAGGCGGCCACGACGGCCCACAGCAGCTCGTTGGCGTTGGCCTTCACGCTCTCGCCCTCGGGCTCCAGCTCCAGCAGCCGCCTCACGCGCTTCATGGCGAGGTCGTACTGCTCGTCCAGCAGCGGGGCGAAGGCGTTCTCCAGCACGTCGGACGAGTGCGCCAGGAAGATGAGCGCCAGCAGCCGCTTGTCCATGCGCTGGGCGTCGTTCACCCAGCGGTCCAGCACGGCCTCCTGCACGCGCTTGATGAGCCGCTGCTTCACGGGGTTGTTGGTCAGCGGGTGCGTGGTCATGTCGAACAGCAGGAAGTTCTGCTTCTCCGTGGTCAGCACGCCCTTCTCCACCAGGTTCTTGGCCAGGCGCTCGCGGACGTTCCTCAGCTGGTAGTGGAGCTTCAGGGGGTTCCACGTTTCACCTGGAGGCAGAAGGCTGTTTAGGGGGGCATGTACCTATAGAGGTGTGTCTGCCAGCTGCAGCATGACGGGCCCAGTGGTTCTGGGCACGACCCCGTGCTCCGACAACAGCATCTGGAGTCAGCTGCTGAGCCGACTCACCGCTCAGCAGCTCGATCCAGCTCTGCACCGTCTCCGGCGGCTGGGTGTCCTTGATGTGCTTCAGCGCCTCGTCCAGCAGCACGTCGCCCGTCGGAGCGTCGGACTTACAGATCACCTGAGGAGCAGAGACGACGGCGGTTAGGGGGCCACGGCTCCTCCTGGGGAAACCTCGCTTTACCGCCACGTTCAGGAGTTACATCTCCACCGGCCACAAAGAACCGCAGCAGAACTGCAGCTGGGAATCCAGTCATTTGGGATATGCTCGATAGAAACGTCACAACTATAAAGCCAGCGTGTGTGTGTAGTAAAGAGAGAGCAGGTGTGTGTGTGTAGTAAAGAGAGCAGGTGTGTGTGTGTGTAGTAAAGAGAGAGCAGGTGTGTGTGTGTAGTAAAGAGAGCAGGTGTGTGTGTGTAGTAAAGAGAGCAGGTGTGTGTGTAGTAAAGAGAGCAGGTGTGTGTGTGTGTGTGTAATAAAGAGAGAGCAGGTGTGTGTGTGTGTGTGTGTAATAAAGCCAGAGCAGGTGTGTGTGTGTGTGTGTAGTAAAGCCAGAGCAGGTGTGTGTGTGTGTGTGTGTAAAGCCAGAGCAGGTGTGTGTGTGTGTGTGTGTGTGTGTGTGTGTGTGTAGTAAAGCCAGAGCAGGTGTGTGTGTGTGTGTGTGTGTGTGTAAAGCCAGAGCAGGTGTGTGTGTGTGTGTGTGTGTCCTACCTTCCTGGCCAGCAGGCCTTTCCTCCTCATGCCACAGGCCTCCAGCTGCAGGCGGCCCCTCACCGCCAGCTCGATCAGCATGCAGCCGCGCAGCCCCGACGAGATGCAGTCGTTCCAGAAGGAGGTGTAGCCCTGAGAAACAGACCCAGGGTCAGCAGAGACCCGGGAGGAGCCACGCGACCAGGTCACCACCGGGGAGAGAACCAGGGAGGGCCGGCTGAGCTCAACACACAGGAATGACCCTCGGCGAGCAGGTGCAACCTGCTGGGGCTCAGTGTGTCGTCACTGTGCAGGTGTGTGGAAACCAACGAGCACCTGTCGACACCTCCAGACACACAACCAGCACGCGGCCTCACCTTCATCAACACAGCCACCTCCATTCAGACGACGGGAACACAGACCTGAGAGCACGGGCCTTGGAGTGTGTGTGTGTGTGTGTGTGTGATACCGTCACAGTGAGACATGTGGCATTAACCGGGCCGCCAGCAGCTCGCCGTGTGCCGGTGCGCCCCGGGGAGCTCGCTGTAGCCTTCCCGTGCCACCGGGAGAACCCCGTGAACCGGCTGCTGTCACGGGCCGACAGCAGCCTCCCGGGCCGCTCACCGCAATAACCGGACACGTGTCGTCTCTCGACGGAACCGCGTTGCACCAAAACACAAACCCGGAAAGGTCCGACTGCCCGAGGCCCTGTGTTGTTGTTAGCGGTGTAGCTAGAATGTAACGCCAGGTTGAGTGTTGGAGACGCCGCCCGGTGAGCCGACATGCAGCTGCACTCCGCTGTGACCTCTCGGTCCTACAGGCGGAGGGGTGCTAACGCTACCCCCAGTCGGCTGGGGGAGACCCCGCTAGGTGAGGGCGGGGGGCCGTCCCTCGTAAGCAGACATGTAGCTTCAGTCACACGGATGCTAACGCTACCTCCAGTCGGCTGGGGGAGACGCCGCTCGGTTCGCCCGGGTGACGTCCCCGTACCTCCGGTCTCACATTACCTCTCCGTCCTTCAGTCAACAGGAATGTCATCGTCCCCTAAAGTCGGCTGGGGAAGACGGCGCTAGCGGTGTAGCTTGAATGCTAACACGAAAGCTACCGCTCCCTCGAGCCGCCAGGTGAGCTCGGGTCCCCCGTCAGCCTCCCCGCCATTACCTCTCGGTCCTTCAGGCCCAGCAGCAGCACCTCCTCCATCAAGGTGAGGCGCGTTTCTTTCGAGTCCCCGGTGTCTTCGTCGTCCGGCTCGTCTCCCCGCCGCGGCTCTTCGTCCTCCTCGCCGGGCGGACGCTCTCTGTCGGTCCGCCGCTGCACGAGGCCCGAGCTGCGCTGCACCAGGGAAGTCATGTCTGCGGCCCGGGAGGCGGAGAGCAGCCTGGCCTCAGCGACTCGTTGTCCCGCAGACAGCAGCGAGCCGAGTGGCGGATTACCTGCCGCGGCCGCAGCGCCTTGTCACCTGGAGAGTCCCCTTCCGTGACTCCGTCGGCAGCGGTAAAGTCTCTCCAATATGGCGCCGTGCGGTACCGGACTCCTCCAGCAGGTGGAGCCCGAGATCACATGACACCGGCAGCTTTATGTGACGTCACAAACGCACACCAATCTACTGTTATTGTGCTATATCCCTTTCTCACTCAATGTCATTGACAATATCTATACGTTCATGCTTAATGTTAGTTTTCTATTTCATTTATTCATTTTGTATTCATTTATTTCAATTTTTTTATTACTATTATTATTTATTTTGTTGTTGTTGAAATGAATCAAATACATTTTATATCTATCCTCTCATAGGCTGTGTCTACTACCGCGCACTTGAGCACTTGGAGCTGACTTTCAGTGTTCGAAGTGCGCCACTGAAAAAACCAGCAGAATTCAGTGCACTGAAAGTACCCGGATGGTGCACTGCAAACGGGCAGAACATGTAAAACGATGGACACTACTCGCCCTAAGCGGCCGCCATCTTGGTGACGTAGCGGAAGAGGAGGAGCCCTTTCGCCAGCTCTTCATTTTATTTCTAAAACAATGGCGGACGAGATGCTACGGTAGAACAAGTGGTAGACCACGAAGCGACAGACCGTAAATGTAAGTATCAGCGGTAATTACACATTGTACTGGTATTAAAGACATGAGTATTTGGTGGAGTTAACGATGTATATGATATATACCGACAGTTAGCATACCTAGGTAGCATTAGATGCCATTGGATCTCCATGGCAGTTATGATAAGCTAGCTGGGTAATCCACCACCCGGTCCTCTTGCCAGTCCGACGAAGGTGCACTTTTATCGGACACTTTTCGCTTGACG
Organism: Pseudoliparis swirei; assembly: GCF_029220125.1. Classification (NCBI taxonomy): domain Eukaryota; kingdom Metazoa; phylum Chordata; class Actinopteri; order Perciformes; family Liparidae; genus Pseudoliparis; species Pseudoliparis swirei. The sequence goes on along the minus strand of NC_079394.1, from coordinate 31,405,966 downwards.
AGCGGGGCAGGTCGGCTCCAGGCGCTTCTCCAGCGGCAAGTCCGACGACAGATAGCTATGTCAGTCATCGGACAGTGTTAAACAACGGCTGTTCTGTTAACCAATCGAAATAGCAATTTTAATAATGGATTAACAATGGATATGCTCAGTTTAATAACGGGTTAACATGACACCGCGAACGTTTGCCCACACGCCGCCCGATAATTAATACCGTTACGATCGCTATCTAAGCTTGTCCTTCTAGAAATAATTGTAGCTTTCAATCATCGTTGTGTGTTTTTTTAATGTCGTGTATGTATTAATTTAAATGTAATCGTGGTCTGGGACATAGCACTGAATGGCTATCCTCTTTCTGTTTCCTGCCCAGAGACGTTTCCTGGAGGTGCTGGTCCTCTGCTGCCCTCCCGACATCTGGCTCCAATGACCTCTGGCACCTCACATCCACCTCCAGGGCCTTGAAGAAGATGGACCGCCATCGCGTCTTCAGTATCCCGAAGGACCTCTCCACAACACACCTCGCCTTTGACAGGCAGCAGTTGTAGCTTGGAGGCGGACAGGCTGCCTGAAGGGGGTCATGAGGCAGATGGGTTGGGACAGGCAGGGGGAGCCACCATCCCCAAGGATACAGTAGCCTGGTGGAGGGGATGACTGCTCATAGAAGATGGGGCTGTTATTCAGGACCCTGGCATCATGCTCTGAGTCTGGGTAGCCCACACACACTTCTATGAATTTGCACTTATCCCAGATGGCCTGCAGCTGGATGGAATGAAAAAGCTTCCTGTTAAAATAGCAGGCAGCATCCTCCGCTGGGGGCTTCACTCTGAGCGTGGCAGCCATCAATAGCCCCACCACTCTGCTGAAGGCTGCCCACCCAGCTAGACGCAGGCGGGCAGGGGAAGGGAAGATTATATTAATATGCAAGTCATTTTATCAATAAAATGTTGTCATTGAGGTTTTGTAGTCTTTTATTGCGTTTTCTGATTTATATTAGAATTGATGCATGTTTGTAACAATAATTAATATGCCTGTGTGTTCAATTGCTCATTGATTCCTGTATCAGGGTAAACTTCACTACAACAGAGATGTTTATAAAAGTACAGTCAGTCAAATTAGGCCTATTACTGTGTGAATTCAAACAGATGCCTATCATTTCAGTGGATAATTCTTAAAACTAATTGGAATCTAGGGGCAAACATGTACAGATTTGTCATGTTTTATTTCCATATGGTGTGTCTGTGGATTGCAAAGAAGAAGGCTACTTCTGACAAAGATAATTGAGAATTTAGCATACCTAGCGAGGAGAATTTAATTGCAACTACTACATGAAGCTATGCTGTGAAGGTAAGGCAAAATCACAATTAAATGTACATATACCATCTCGACTTCAGCCAGAAGGCGGAGGCTCCTGCCGCGATTGTGGAGGTATCGCAGTTTCCACATGGGGTGGAGAAAGGTAAACAAGGGACAACAAGGGCAAGAAGTGCTTCATTTGGTCACTTTAAGGGTTACGGGATCGCAAGCAGATTTGCATACGTCACTCCCGGCTTAATTTCGCGGGTGCCGTGAACAGATTTGCGTCCGTCACTTCCGCCAAGTGGTTAACGGTTAAGTGTTCCATTTGAGACAGCACTTCATCAGCGACGCAGTGCACTGCAATACAGTGCACTGAATTGTAGTGCACTGTATTGCAGTGTACTTCGTAAAGTGTGCGGTAGTAGACACAGCCATGGACATTTAGACTCCGCCCCTCCGCCTGCAGCCGAGAGACGAATGAAGCCCCCCGAGTGCCCGGAGCGGACCATCCTTACCTGGGAGAGGAGCAGGGGCCCGGAGACACTTGTAGTTCCTGTGTGTTCTCTTGTAGTTCCTGTGTTCTCCTCACAGCTCGGTACTTTATGCTCTGGATCTAAACCGCTAAGAAGCATTAGACGCGCCGCGCGCGCACCGTGCTCGTTCCTGGCGGTTTCTCCTGGACACATGGAGCCCCGTGGGGCCCGGAGCGGGGGGCCCCGCAGCGCGCGGACGTGTAGCCCGAAGGTACGTTCCCCTCGCCCTCCGCCGTGGCGCAGTCGGTCCTCCGAGGCAGCGCGTGGCGGCGCAGCGCGCGCAGCTCCACTCACATGGCGCGTCTCCTCCACCGGGAGAGGAGCGAGGAGAGCCGCCGCACCGGGAGTCCGGTCGGCCTGTGGTCCGTCACACTGACACAAGTCCGTTATGCGTGACGTCAGATCCTCACAGGACCTCAGCTGTGTGACAGGCCCCAACAACAACAACAACAACAACAACAACAGTTGGATACAGCTCATGTGCTCCATCCGAACACTGGAGGAAACTTGTGATACAAATGGTCATGACCTTCATTTTAATCTGAACCTGAGCGTGTCGAGGTGTTCGTGTGTCACCACCGAGTCTACATCAGCTCAGAGTGGGCTGTAGGGCCACAGGGCCCCTAGAGCCACAGGGCTGTAGGGCCACAGGGCCCCTAGAGCCACAGGACTGTAGGCCTGTAAGGCCACAGGGCTGTAGGGCCACAGAGCTGTAAGGCCACAGGGCCCCTAGAGCCGCTGTCCCACTCTATGTCTCACCCCTCTCTCTCTACATGTATATAATCTACATGTATATAATCTGCATGTATATAATCTACATGTTTATAATCTACATGTATATAATCTACATGTTTATAATCTGCATGTATATAATCTACATGTTTATAATCTACATGTATATAATCTGCATGTATATAATCTACATGTATATAATCTTCATGTATATAATCTGCATGTATATAATCTACATGTTTATAATCTACATGTTTATAATCTGCAATCTGCATGTTTATAATCTGCATGTATATAATCTACATGTATATAATCTAAATGTTTATAATCTACATGTATATAATCTACATGTTTATCATCTTCATGTATATAATCTGCATGTTTATAATCTGCATGTATATAATCTACATGTTTATAATCTGCATGTATATAATCTACATGTATATAATCGACAAGTTTATAATCTGCATGTATATAATCTACATGTTTATAATCTGCATGTATATAATCTACATGTTTATAATCTGCATGTATATAATCTGCATGTATATAATCTGCATGTATATAATCTACATGTTTATAGACGTGGCAGTAGCTGCATTCCTTGTGACATGTTATTCTTCTCAGACTTTACGGTTTCCTTGTGTCTTCGGTTCAGTTCCAGGTGGTTTGTTCACATATCATTCACAGCTGGGTTTAAACAACATGTTATTCATAAATATAAGGATATATTTATATATTTTCTTGATTAATGATCAATAATCCCCTAAATAAATTGACTCTTATGTCAACAAGCTGAGCCCCTTTGAACCTTCAGAAAGAAGTGTTTATCCGATGTTCAGGTTGCCATCAGCCCATATCAGACGATGCCTGTCCCGTCACCGTGGTTACCCACAGCACCGAGGAGGCGACCAGGAACAGGCCGCACGGCGCCTCTGCTCACCTCCCCGCTCCTCACGGCTCCTTTTGAGAGAGCAGCCGAGACCGATTGGCAATCAGCCGGCAGCCGAGGCCTAATGGAGACTCCGCCCACAGCTGCCACACTGCATGAAGTGTTGTCTCCATGTGAGCAACGAGCTGGAGGCTCCCTGGTGACGGAGGATCTCTCCTCTCCTCCTCCTCTCTGTCTCCTCTCCTCCTCCTCTCTCCTCCTCTCTACCACCTCCTCTCTCCTCTCTACCACCTCCTCTCTGTCTCCTCTCTACCTCCTCTCCTCCTCCTCTCTCCTCCTCTCTACCACCTCCTCTCTGTCTCCTCTCTAACTCCTCTCTCTCTGTCTCCTCTCTACCTCCTCTCTCCTCCTCTCTTCTCCTCCTCCTCTCCTCTCTTTCCTCTCTCCTCCTCTCTTCTCCTCCCTCCTCCTCCTCTCTCTCCTCCTCCTCCTCTCCTCTCTCCTCCTCTCTCTCCTCCTCCTCTCTCCTCCTCCTCTCTCTCCTCCTCCTCCTCTCTCCTCTCCTTCTCCTCTCTCCTCTCCTCCTCCTCCTCTCTCCTCTCCTTCTCCTCCTCTCTCCTCCTCTCTCCTCCCTTCTCCTCTCCTTCTCCCTCCTCTTCTCCTCCTTCTCCTCCTCTCCTTCTCTCCACTCTCCCCTCTCCTCCTCCTCTCCTCCTTTCCTCCTCTCTCCTCCCTGCTCCCTCTTCCCTCCTCTCCTCTCCCCTCTCCTCCTCTCTCCTCTCCTCCTCCTCTGTCTCCTCCTTCCTCCTCCTCCTCCTTCTCCTCTCTTCCTCCTCTCCTTCTCCCTCCTCCTCTCTACCTCCTCTCTGGTCTCTTCTCTACCTCCTCCCCTCTCCTTCTCCCTCCTCTCCTCCTCTCTGGGTGTCCCTCCCGCTCTGTTGGCTGCCTCATGGCTTCGTGATGAAGTAACGTGATGTCACTTTGGATGAAAGCCTCAGCTGAATGTTGTGATGTAATGAGTCTCCTCTGCTGGTCATTGGAGAGAATGCACTGTGGAAGACATCGGCTTTTAAAATCTTTTGTATGACAAACTGGAGGTTACCGCCTGGTGAACCTTGAAGATACCTGGCAGACCCCAAACCCTGCTGCTCAGCCCAGGCCTCAGGTCGGGGTCAGGAGGGTCAGGAGCTACCCTCTATGAGCTAAGAGAGGCTGTCATACACTGTGTGTGTGTGTGTGTGTGTGTGTGTGTGTGTGTGTGTGTGTGTGTGTGTGTGTGTGTGTGTGTGTGTGTGTGTGTGTGTGTGTGTGTGTGTGTGTGTGTGTGTGTGTGTGTGTGTGTGTGTGTGTGTGTGTGGCTTTGCTGACAGGAACAGGCCCTGAAGAAGGCGGGGCGGAGTCACTCCTCCTGTTGGTCAGGATGGCTCCTCATAGGCCTCTAGTGATGGAGGAGTCACTCCATAGGCCAGTGTTCACAACTTGGAGTCATAGAAATGAGTTTTCATTCTGCTATCAGCAGGAAGGAGGGTCCTCTAGAAGAGGCCCTCTACAAGGAGGGTCCTCTAGAAGAGGCCCTCTACCAGGAGGGTCTTCTAGCAGAGGCCCTCTACCAGGTGGGTCCTCTAGAAGAGGCCCTCTACGAGGAGGGTCTTCTAGCAGAGGCCCTCTACCAGGAGGGTCCTCTAGAAGAGGCCCTCTACCAGGAGGGTCTTCTAGCAGAGGCCCTCTACGAGGAGGGTCTTCTAGCAGAGGCTCTCTACCAGGAGGGTCCTCTAGAAGAGGCCCTCTACCAGGAGGGTCTTCTAGCAGAGGCCCTCTACCAGGAGGCTCTTCTAGCAGAGGCCCTCTACCAGGAGGGTCCTCTAGAAGAGGCCCTCTACCAGGAGGGTCCTCTAGAAGAGGCCCTCTACCAGGAGGGTCTTCTAGCAGAGGCCCTCGACCAGGAGGGTCCTCTAGAAGAGGCCCTCTACCAGGAGGGTCTTCTAGCAGAGGCCCTCTACCAGGTGGGTCCTCTAGAAGAGGCCCTCTACCAGGAGGGTCCTCTAGAAGAGGCCCTCTACCAGGAGGCTCTTCTAGCAGAGGCCCTCTACCAGGAGGGTCCTCTAGAAGAGGCCCTCTACCAGGAGGGTCTTCTAGCAGAGGCCCTCTACCAGGAGGGTCCTCTAGAAGAGGCCCTCTACCAGGAGGGTCTTCTAGCAGAGGCCCTCGACCAGGAGGGTCCTCTAGAAGAGGCCCTCTACCAGGAGGGTCTTCTAGCAGAGGCCCTCTACCAGGAGGGTCCTCTAGAAGAGGCCCTCTACCAGGAGGGTCCTCTAGAAGAGGCCCTCTACCAGGAGGGTCTTCTAGAAGAGGCCCTCTACCAGGAGGGTCTTCTAGAAGAGGCCCTCTACCAGGAGGGTCCTCTAGAAGAGGCCCTCTACCAGGAGGGTCTTCTAGCAGAGTCTCTCTACCAGGAGGGTCCTCTAGAAGAGGCCCTCTACCAGGAGGGTCTTCTAGAGGGCCCTCACCAGGAGGACCCCAGAAGAGGCCCTCTACCAGGAGGGTCTTCTAGCAGAGGCCCTCTACCAGGAGGGTCCTCTAGCAGAGGCCCTCTACCAGGAGGGTCTTCTAGAAGAGGCCCTCTACCAGGAGGGTCCTCTAGCAGAGGCCCTCTACCAGGAGGGTCCTCTAGCAGAGGCCCTCTACCAGGAGGGTCTTCTAGCAGAGGCCCTCTACCAGGTGGGTCCTCTAGAAGAGGCCCTCTATGAGGAGGGTCTTCTAGCAGAGGCCCTCTACCAGGAGGGTCCTCTAGAAGAGGCCCTCTACCAGGAGGGTCTTCTAGCAGAGGCCCTCTACCAGGAGGGTCCTCTAGAAGAGGCCCTCTACCAGGAGGCTCTTCTAGCAGAGGCCCTCTACCAGGAGGGTCCTCTAGAAGAGGCCCTCTACCAGGAGGGTCCTCTAGAAGAGGCCCTCTACCAGGAGGGTCTTCTAGCAGAGGCCCTCTACCAGGAGGGTCTTCTAGCTGAGGCCCTCTACCAGAAGGGTCTTCTAGCAGAGGCCCTCGACCAGGAGGGTCCTCTAGAAGAGGCCCTCTACCAGGAGGGTCTTCTAGCAGAGGCCCTCTACCAGGTGGGTCCTCTAGAAGAGGCCCTCTACCAGGAGGGTCCTCTAGAAGAGGCCCTCTACCAGGAGGGTCCTCTAGAAGAGGCCCTCTACCAGGAGGGTCCTCTAGAAGAGGCCCTCTACCAGGAGGGTCTTCTAGCAGAGGCCCTCTACCAGGAGGGTCCTCTAGAAGAGGCCCTCTACCAGGAGGGTCTTCTAGCAGAGGCCCTCTACCAGAAGGGTCTTCTAGCAGAGGCCCTCGACCAGGAGGGTCCTCTAGAAGAGGCCCTCTACCAGGAGGGTCTTCTAGCAGAGGCCCTCTACCAGGTGGGTCCTCTAGAAGAGGCCCTCTACCAGGAGGGTCCTCTAGAAGAGGCCCTCTACCAGGAGGGTCTTCTAGAAGAGGCCCTCTACCAGGAGGGTCTTCTAGAAGAGGCCCTCTACCAGGAGGGTCCTCTAGAAGAGGCCCTCTACCAGGAGGGTCTTCTAACAGAGGCCCTCTACCAGGAGGGTCCTCTAGAAGAGGCCCTCTACCAGGAGGGTCTTCTAGCAGAGTCTCTCTACCAGGAGGGTCCTCTAGAAGAGGCCCTCTACCAGGAGGGTCCTCTAGAAGAGGCCCTCTACCAGGAGGGTCTTCTAGAAGAGGCCCTCTACCAGGAGGGACCTCTAGAAGAGGCCCTCTACCAGGAGGGTCTTCTAGCAGAGGCCCTCTACCAGGAGGGTCCTCTAGAAGAGGCCCTCTACCAGGAGGGTCCTCTAGCAGAGGCCCTCTACCAGGAGGGTCTTCTAGAAGAGGCCCTCTACCAGGAGGGTCCTCTAGCAGAGGCCCTCTACCAGGAGGGTCCTCTAGCAGAGGCCCTCTACCAGGACCTGCATCTCAATAGAGGTCCTACATGCTGCACAGGGTTAGTCTCTACGCATTGGTTCCCCAGAGACTCTGTAGCCTTCCTGGATGTCAACACACACACACACACAGCAAGGTGAAACCCCCCCAGTCCAGGACCAGCTCGGCTCCCTCCGCTCACAGACTGCTGACAGCCGCTCGGCTCGGCCTGAAACAATAACCATCTCTAATCCGGCGTGTCGCCGCAGAGCCCGGAGTCAGTCCGACCCCAACAGACCGCCTCCATTGTCCCTGGTTTACAGCCATGCTCTCACCTGAAGGAGAACAAAGGAACATGCTGACCCCAGCACATGAGCAGCCTGACCTTCTCCTGGGGTCAGCCTGGTGGACCTGGCTGGTCTTCATGCTGTTCCTCTCCCCCTGATTCAAAGCCTGCTACCTTTTCCCAACAAGGTGTCCTCTTTAGTCCTGACCCTTCAGCCCATTAAGTACATTCAGGCTACTCCAGGTTGAGAGTCCTGTACCCCTCCAAGATCTGAGGTCCTTACCAGCCCCCTCCACCAGCTTCCCCAGGGAAGCTGAGCGCTGTGGTACCCGGTCTACGGGCTTTCACCACCATGCCATGCCACAAGCCACGACTCCCACGAGACGCTGAAGGGTTGAAGACGATGTCCTCCGGCGTCTGGGTGTGAAGCTCACCCCCACGTGCAGCTCCTGAACCCTGTCAGGAACAAGGGTGAGGCCCCCGAGAGCCTTCAGACCTCCTCACAGAGACGCTGTCGGTCAAGTCCATCCCCAGTACGGGTCAGCACACTGAGCCCAACCCTGCACTCTCTTCCTGCATTGCCTTCCGGTTTGCCAGAACTTCCTTGTGGTCTACAGGCAGTCCTTCTCGATCCTCTCTCTGGTGTTGGCTCAGGAGACCCTACCCCCCCCCCCCCCCTTCACAACAGCACAGCTCTACGCGATGCACACACTCCTCCATGATGAGGACGGAATACCAACCACCAGCTCCGTCGAGGAAGAATCGGGAACATCTGTGATCACAGCAGTAGTTCCAGTTGGACCGGTCCCTCCTGGGTTTTGTGTTTGAGACAATCCGGTTATGTTGGGCTTTAGAAGGTGATTAAAGCGTCTCGACCACAGCGGCTCACAGAAGTGCAGCTTCCTCCTGTATTCTGGAACAATGTGACATTTGGGATGTGCTAAAAGGGCTTCTTGTAATCCGTGGCCATATGGAGATTTGGGTAAGAGCAGGAGGGGGGGGGCATTGAGGTCAGCCTGAAACACAGAACAATAAGAAGGGAACTAATCCTGGTTGTCAAACTGTGAAGTGGAGAAATGTGACGTGAGCACACCTTGACACACAGAGATCTGGTCTGGACCAAGTGAACCCACTGCAGGCGTGAAAGTCTTCAATGGCCCCCCAGGTGTGAATGCCAGGGCTCCTGACCCCTCTGACCTGGGCTCAGCCCCCCCACAGGTGATGGCTAAGAGGAGACCACTGGACCAGAGGAAGAGGCGTGGACCGACCCGGCTGGGAACCCGCATCATTACAGACCGAAGGTCTTCGGTTGTGTGACGAGCGTCTGGCGGCGGGCTGGGGATTAGGGTCGGAGGGGGAGGGGCTCCATTCAGAGAGATTTAGGTCGTTACGGGAAATGTTAATGCTTAACTGACTCTCTGCTGGGAACCTTCACACACTCCATGGAGCTGGCGCCAGATGTCCTCTACGAGCCACAGGGATCCTCTGTGAGGCCCCGGCTACCTGCTTCATGCCTCCAGAGAACTCACCTGAGCACTGAGGGGTTGGGGAGTTGGTCCTGGACATAGGCTGTCTATACGCATGCACTGTGAAGAACTCTGAGGGAGCTTGTCATTTGTGATTGTGGGCTATACAAAAGATACTGAATTGAATAGAATGCATGTGGGTAACTGCAGTGAACCGTAACCCTTCAGTTAGCGACATGAAGACCAGCTCTGCTAGCTAGAGATCAACTCTGTCATCTCACACGACTCTCAGCCACTCCGCCCTCCTCCACATTATGGCTTGGGCAATACAGAGTTTAGTTTAGTTTATTAACTGGATCCCCGTTAGTCGGGTTGAGTACCGAAAACCCCTGAACACGAGGAGACTGACGAAGAGCAGCCTGAACTCAGAGTAGCACCGCAACGTTGATCGCAAGTCTTGCATTCATAAAAGTAGGCCAACAAATAATAAATTAGCCATTATAACCATGTTGAAGCTAGCTCGTAGCTAGCTCTAGCTACAAGCGCGACAGTCTGATCCCGTTTTCTTTCAGTGCTCCATGAGAACGGCTTCACAGGGAATCTGGAAGAGGCTTTAAAGTCGTCTTTGTCAATCAGCGTGTTGTGATTCTTTTTATTTAAGTACCGGTTTAGCACCAGACGATACCCATCCCTACCGTTAGCTGACGCCTTAGCGGATGCTAATCTTCTTGTTGTCCACAGAGAGGACAACATGTACACACAACATGTACACACAACATGTAACACACACAATATGTACACACAACATGTAAGACATACAACATGTACACACAACATGTAACACATACAACATGTACACACAACATGTACACACAACATGTAACACAACATGTAACGCATACAACATGTAACACATACAACATGTACACACAACATGTACACACAACATGTAACACATACAACATGTACACACAACATGTAACACAACAACATGTAACACATACAACATGTAACACATACAACATAATATATACAATATGTACATGTACACACATGTACACACAACATGTACACACAACATGTAACACATACAACATGTAACACATACAACATGTACACACATGTACACACAACATGTACACACAACATGTAACACATACAACATGTACACACAACATGTAACACATACAACATGTAACACATACAACATGTACACACATATGTAACACATACAACATGTACACATACAACATGTACACACAATATGTACACACAACATGTAATATATACAACATGTACACACAACATGTACACACAACATGTAACACATACAACATGTACACACAACATGTACACACAACATGTACACACAACATGTAACACATACAACATGTACACACAACATGTAACACATACAACATGTAACACACACAACATGTAACACACACAACATGTACACACAACATGTAACACACACAATATGTACACACAACATGTAAGACATACAACATGTAACACATAACATGTACATATGTACATACAACATATACACATATGTAACATATAATACATATATACAATATGTACATACAACATGTATATACATAACATGTACACAACATATAACACATACAACATGTACACACAACATGTAACACAACATACATATACATACAACATGTACACATATACAACATGTAACACATACAACATGTAATACATACAATATACAACATGTAACACATACAACATGTAACACATACAACATGTAACACATACAACATGTACACACATGTACACACAACATGTACACACAACATGTAACACATACAACATGTAACACATACAACATGTACACACAACATGTAACACATACAACATGTAACACATACAACATGTACATACAACATGTAACACATACAACATGTACACACAACATGTAACACATACAACATGTAACACATACAACATGTACACACAACATGTAACACATACAACATGTACACACAACATGTAACACATACAACATGTACACACAACATGTACACACAACATGTAACACATACAACATGTAACACATACAACATGTACACACAACATGTACACACAACATGTACACACAACATGTAACACATACAACATGTACACACAACATGTAACACACAACATGTACACACAACATGTAACACATACAACATGTAACACATACAACATGTAACACATACAACATGTAACACATACAACATGTACATACAACATGTAACACATACAACATGTACATACAACATCTACATGTCTCATACTCATTCTCTCTCAGTGTCTCTCTCAGTGTCTCTCGTTCACGTCTCTGTGTGTCTCGTTCATCTCTGTCTCGGTGTCTCGTTCACGTCTCTCAGTGTCTCTCGTTCACGTCTCTCGGTGTCTCTCGTTCACGTCTCTCGTTCACGTCTCTCTGTGTCTCTCGTTCACGTCTCTGTCTCTCGTTCGTCTCGGTGTCTTTCCGTCTCTGGGTGTCTCTCGTTCACGTCTCTCTCTCGCCCTGTCTCTCACGTCTCTCGTGTCTCTCGTTCCGTCTCTCGTGTCTCGCTCACGTCTCTCGTGTCTCGGTGTCTCGCTCACGTCTCTCGTGTCTCGTTCACGTCTCGTCTCCGTCTCTGTGTCTCGCTCGTCTCTGTGTCTCTGCTCACGTCTCGGTGTCTCTCGTTCCGTCTCTCTGTCTCTCGTCCGTCTCGGTGGTGTCTCGTTCCGTCTCTCGGTGTCTCTCGTTCACGTCTCTCGGTCTCTCTCGGTGTCTGGTCTCTCGGTGTCTCGTTCACGTCTGTCTCGGTCTCTCGTTCCGTCTCTCGGTGTCTCTCGTTCCGTCTCGGTGTCTCCTGTCTCGTTCCGTCTCTCGGTGTCTCGTTCACGTCTCTGGTGTCTCGTGTCTCTGTTCCCGTCTCGGTGTCTCTCGTCCGTCCTCGCCTCGTTCACGTCTCTGGTGTCTCTCGTTCACGTCTCTCTGTGTCTCGTTCACGTCTCGGTGTCTGTCTCTCGTTCACGTCTCTCGGTGTCTCTCGTTCACGTCTCTCGGTGTCTCTCGTTCACGTCTCTCGTTCACGTCTCTCGGTGTCTCTCGTTCACGTCTCTCGGTGTCTCTCGTTCCGCGTCTCTGTGTCTCTCGTTCCGTCTCCGGTGTCTCGTTCCGTCTCGTTCGGTGTCTCGTTCTCGTCTCTCGGTGTCTCTCGTCTCGCTCGGTGTCTCTCGTTCACGTCTCTCGGTGTCTCTCGTTCACGTCTCTCGGTGTCTCTCGTTCACGTCTCTCGGTGTCTCTCGTTCACGTCTCTCGGTGTCTCTCGTTCACGTCTCTCGTTCACGTCTCTCGGTGTCTCGTTCCCGTCTGTCTCGTTCACGTCTCGGTGTCTCGTTCACGTCTCTGTGTCTCTCGGTGTCGTTCACGTCTCTCGTGTCTCGTTCACGTCTCTCGGTGTCTCCTCGCTCACGCCTCTCTGTGTCTCACGTTCACGTCTCTCGGTGTCTCGTTCACGTCTCTGGTGTCTCTGTGTCTCTCGTTCACGTCTCTGTGTCTCTCGTTCACGTCTCTCGGTGTCTCTCGTTCACGTCTCTCTGTGTCTCTCGTTCACGTCTCTCGGTGTCTCTCGTTCACGTCTCTCTGTGTCTCTCGTTCACGTCTCTCGGTGTCTCTCGTTCACGTCTCTCGGTGTCTCTCGTTCACGTCTCTCGGTGTCTCTCGTTCACGTCTCTCGGTGTCTCTCGTTCACGTCTCGGTGTCTCTCGTTCACGTCTCTCTGTGTCTCTCGTTCACGTCTCTTGTCTCCACGTCTCTCGCTCTGTGTCTCTCGTTCCGTCTCTCTTGTCTCTCGTTCACGTCTCTCGTTCACGTCTCTGTGTCTCTCGTTCACGTCTCTCGGTGTCTCTCGTTCACGTCTCTCGTGTCTCTCGTTCACGTCTCTCGGTGTCTCTCGTTCACGTCTCTCTGTCTCTCGTTCACGTCTCTCTGTGTCTCTCGTTCACGTCTCTCGGTGTCTCTCGTTCACGTCTCTGTGTCTCTCGTTCACGTCTCTCGGTGTCTCTCGTTCACGTCTCTCTGTGTCTCTCGTTCACGTCTCGGTGTCTCTCGTTCACGTCTCTCGTTCACGTCTCTCGGTGTCTCTCGTTCACGTCTCTCGGTGTCTCTCGTTCACGTCTCTCGGTGTCTCGTTCACGTCTCTCGGTGTCTCTCGTTCACGTCTCTCGGTGTCTCTCGTTCACGTCTCTCGGTGTCTCTCGTTCACGTCTCGGTGTCTCTCGTTCACGTCTCGTTCACGTCTCTCGGTGTCTCTCGTTCACGTCTCGGTGTCTCTCGTTCACGTCTCTTCTCTCGGTGTCTCGTTCACGTCTCTCGGTGTCTCTCGTTCACGTCTCTCGGTGTCTCTCGTTCACGTCTCTCGGTGTCTCTCGTTCACGTCTCTCGTTCACGTCTCTCGGTGTCTCTCGTTCACGTCTCTCGGTGTCTCTCGTTCACGTCTCTCGGTGTCTCTGATTCCGCGTCTCTCGGTGTCTCGTTCACGTCTCTCGGTGTCTCTCGTTCACGTCTCTCGGTGTCTCTCGTTCACGTCTCTGTGTCTCTCGTTCACGTCTCTCGTTCACGTCTCTCGGTGTCTCGTTCCCGTCTCTGGTGTCTCTCGGTGTCTCTCGTTCACGTCTCTCGGTGTCTCTCGTTTCACGTCTCTCTGTGTCTCTCGTTCACGTCTCTCGGTGTCTCTCGTCTCGGTGTCTCTCGTTCACGTCTCTCGGTGTCTCTCGTTCACGTCTCTCGTTCACGTCTCTCTGTGTCTCTCGTTCACGTCTCTCGGTGTCTCTCGTTCACGTCTCTCGTTCACGTCTCTCTGTGTCTCTCGTTCACGTCTCGGTGTCTCTCGTTCACGTCTCTCGTTCACGTCTCTCTGTGTCTCTCGTTCACGTCCTCTCGTTCCGTCTCGGTGTCTCGTTCACGTCTCTCAGTGTCTCTCGTTCACGTCTCTCTGTGTCTCTCGTTCACGTCTCTCTGTGTCTCTCGTTCACGTCTCTCTGTGTCTCTCGTTCGTCTCTCGGTGTCTCTGATTCCACGTCTCGTTCCGTCTCTCTGTGTCTCTCGTTCCGTCTCGTCTCTCGGTGTCTCGTTCACTCTCTGTGTCTCTCGTTCACGTCTCTCGGTGTCTCGTTCACGTCTCTCTGTGTCTCTCGTTCACGTCTCTCGGTGTCTCTCGTTCACGTCTCTGGTGTCTCTCGTTCCCTTCTCTGGTGCGGCGCTCTCACATTTCACCCTCATGTGTCTGCGTTGCATTTCCTCTTCTCTCTCTGGCTGCGGTGCCGTCCTGTGGCTGCTCTGATTGGCTGAGGTCTGCTGTCCATTAGCAGCCTCCGGGGACTCGCTGCCCTCGGGTGTTTCAGTTTGATGGCCAGATGCCGAGCGAGCATCCGGGCGGAGAGGTGTCAGGGTTCAGAGGGAGGGGCTCATCAGAACTCTGGTTCCGTAGAGAAGGTTCAGGAATACACAACATGCCCCGTTGTGTCGTTCGCCGGAGCTTTTATAACGCCCACGTTAGCCGGGTAGTGAAAAGGTAAAAGAGAGAAGAAGAGAGACCTTGAGGGCGTAGACTGTGTGTATCGCCGCCATCTTGGATTACGACGCCGCCATCTTGGCTTTTTGCAACCAACAAACGGAAGTTACCATTTTTGGACCATTGAGGGCTGAGGTAGAGACGGCGTATACGTCTCTGGTGTCGACCTGTCAATCACCTCTTAGCCCCGCCCCTAAAGCGCCCCCTGCTCTATGGTCTCTAGATGACCATAAAGTATAAATGATGACATCATGCTGTGTAGAAGAAGACTTGAAACTAGAGACTGAGACATGAACTCATGTTTAAAATGCTCAGGTAATAAATTGAGAAGTAGTCATTTTCTCATAGACTTCTATAAAATCAGACTCCGCCCCCTGCTGGTCAGGAGGGACAACGCGAGTTTAACACACTTCTCTGACCCAGAGGCTACCGCCTCAGAAATAATGTCAACATTAAATAAATCAGAAACCAAGGCCAGTAACAGACACATGTTGAGAGGCTCCATTAACCCCTCGACGGCCTGATCTCTCTCTCTAAAGCTTGGTCTCCCCGAGGTGCCCCGCCCCCCTGTAAACCTCCTATTCCAGTCTGTGGTAGCGCTCGGTCCAGAAGTGGGCGGGCCTTGAGCGGGGAGTGTCCAGGAATAGTGGAGGCGGAGGGGACCACAAAGCCAGCCGTTTATTTGAAGCCGGAGCTGCGTAGTCATTACAGTGTGGTCTGCTGGGCCCGAGATGACGGCTTCACCCAGATTCCTCACTTCACAGAACCTCGTTGTGTGGACGGGCCCCTGGTGGACCGGGGTCCTCCAGGGGCCCGTCCACACAACGAGGTCCGTCGCTGCCAGCCGAGTAGATCCTGAGACGCTCAGCGACGGCTCATCCTCCAGGAAGTTGTTTGTGGAGAGTTGGGCGGGGCCGTGAGTCTGTTTGTGTAATTGCTGCTGCAAGAATAAAAGTGTTCAGCCCCGTCAGAGACGGCGGCCCACCGTCTCCATGGAGGATAGACGGCCCGCCGCCTCCATGGAGGATAGACGGCCCGCCGTCTCCATGGAGGATAGACGGCCCGCCGTCTCCATGGAAGATAGCCCGCGCCGTCTCATGGAGGATAGGCAGCCCGCCGTCTCTCATGGAGGATGCCCGCCGTCTCCACGGTCTCTCATGGAGGATATCTCTCATGGATAGACGGCCCACCGTCTCCACGGAGGATAGACGGCCCGCCGTCTCCACGGAGGATAGACGGCCCGCCGTCTCCACGGAGGATAGACGGCCCGCCGTCTCCACGGAGGATAGACGGCCCGCCGTCTCCACGGAGGATAGACGGCCCGCCGTCTCCACGGAGGATAGACGGCCCGCCGCCCACGGAGGATAGACGCCCGCCGATACGGCCCGCCGTCTCCACGGAGGATAGACGGCCCGCCGTCTCTCATGGAGGATAGGCGGCCCGCCGTCTCTCATAAGGGATAGACGGCCCGCCGTCTCCACGGAGGATAGACGGCCCGCCGTCTCCACGGAGGATAGACGGCCCGCCGTCTCCACGGAGGATAGACGGCCCGCCGTCTCCACGGAGGATAGACGGCCCGCCCGTCTCGGAGGATAGAGGCCCGCTGCCTCATGACGGAGGATAGACGCCCGTCTCCACGGAGGATAGACGGCCCGCCGTCTCTCATGGAGGATAGACGGCCCGCCGTCTCCACGGAGGATAGACGGCCCGCCGTCTCCACGGAGGATAGACGGCCCGCCGTCTCTCATGGAGGATAGATGGCCCACCGTCTCCATGGAGGATAGATGGCCCACCGTCTCCACGGAGGATAGACGGCCCGCCGTCTCCACGGAGGATAGACGGCCCGCCGTCTCCACGGAGGATAGACGGCCCGCCGTCTCCACGGAGGATAGACGGCCCGCCGTCTCCACGGAGGATAGACGGCCCGCCGTCTCCACGGAGGATAGACGGCCCGCCGTCTCTCATGGAGGATAGATGGCCCACCGTCTCCATGGAGGATAGATGGCCCACCGTCTCCATGGAGGATAGACGGCCCGCCGTCTCCATGGAGGATAGACGGCCCGCCGTCTCCATGGAGGATAGACGGCCCGCCGTCTCCATGGAGGATAGGCGGCCCGCCGTCTCCATGGAGGATAGACGGCCCGCCGTCTCCATGGAGGATAGACGGCCCACCGTCTCCATGGAGGATGCTCCAGACGCTCTCCAGCTTTACCCACATCATCAGACCTTCTGGCTGCTCGGGGTTGATTGGTTGATCATGTCCTCGTGTTCTAAACTGTTTGTATGGTTGGGTCAGTGTTGCTGATGATGAACGGAGAGCACGCTCTTCTTCCTGTGACCTTCCTTGACCTTTTGACCTCCTGTGTCCTGTAGGACACGTCCTGATGCTGCAGACGGCCGACGTGACTCCGACGTCTCCCCTCCCCTTCTCGGAGTAGACTTTGAGTTCCTCTGCCCAGCCCCTCCTCTCACGATGGACCAGTCGGCCCGCCCCGGTGCCGCCTGGCGGACCCCTCGGAGCGGCTGCTGGTGAGCCCCCCCCCCCTCACAGGCCAAGGATGCCAGGATGCCCATCACTCAGGACAACGCCCTCAGCATCCTCTCCCTGCTGGAGAACTGGCGCGGGGCTCAGAGGTCCCAGCAGGACCACAACCTGAATCGAGATCGCTCCAGCTGCAAGGTACTCCTAAAACAACAACAACACATCTCTTCACCTTCACATTCCTTGGGATTGTTGTACTGGTTGGTTTTGTACTAAATGATGACATCATGCTGTAAAGAAGAAGACTTGAAACTAGAGAATGAGACATAAACTCATGTTTACATGTTTACTGAGGGAAGCAGAGTCATTGTATAGACTTCTATACAACCAGAGGAGTCGCCTGGTGGTCAGGAGAGAGAATGCAGCTTTAACACATGAACCATAGACTTCTATACAACCAGAGGAGTCGCCCCCTGGTGGTCAGGAGAGATAATGCAGCTTTAACACATGAAGCAGAGACTTCTATACAACCAGAGGAGTCGCCTGGTGGTCAGGAGAGAGAATGCAGCTTTAACACATGAAGCATAGACTTCTATACAACCAGAGGAGTCGCCCCCTGCTGAGAATAAATGTTTTAACACAGACTAGAGGTTGCCGCCTGGCTTCAACAGACGCAGCGTAGACCAGATCAGGGTTTTGACCTCACTAGAAGCTGGAGGCCTCCACTCCGCGAGCTAAATGAGCTAAGCTGCACGTCTATTCTCTACTAATGGATTCCTCTTCCTCCTCCTCCTCTTCCTCCAGCAGGTGCATCAGGACTCCCAGCAGAATGGGGAGGTCGGCCGGCTGTGCAGCAGCAGCGGCGTCCGGGCGGAGGACGTGTCTCTGTGTCTGCCGGCCATCCTCAAGCTGACGGAGTACATCAAGTTCAACTTCCTGGAGGGCGAGGCGGCTTCGCCCGGCAGCCCCTCCTCCTCCGTCAGGGAGGGGCCGGACGTGGAGGTCCACGCCGTGTCGCTCTGCAAAGACCCGGGCGACGCCGCCGAGTTCGGCCTCAGCTTCGGCAACATCCCCATTTTCGGGGACCCCGACGGGAGAAAGAAGGGGGGCCCGAGGAGGAGGAGGGACCAGGGCCCCATCGGGGACGTGGGCTGCATCTGGGTGACGGAGGTGAGGAAGAGGAGCCCGGCGGCCCACTGCGGCGCCATCAAACTCCGGGATGAGCTGCTGTCACTCAACGGGCAGCTGATGGTGGGAGTCGATGTGGGTGGAGCCAGGTAAGACCACCTGGATACAGGTGTGAAGCTGTGGTTGAGCCTTCGCGAGGACCGGCCAATCACAGCGCAGCATCAGAGTCTGACCGACGCCTTGTTGTGTCCAGTTACCTGGCCGACCAGTGCTGGAGCGGAGGCCGCATCTACCTGATCATGCTGCGGCGAGTCAAGCGCCAGGCTCCGCCCCCGCCCTGCAACGCCAACGCCGCCGCTGGAGGCCGCGCCGAAGACCCGCCGCGGTGCGGCGCCGCCTCCGCCCCCCCGGCCAACGGCAAGCGCACGCGGAAGGTTGGCGTGATATCGCGGTCGTCCTCCAATCGGGACTCTGGATTAAAGAGCTCGCACCACGGCTGCAACGGCTCCGCCCCCGCCGCCGAGGGCGCTCCTCCTGGAGGGGGCGGTCCTTCTGGAGGGGGCGGTCCTCCTAGAGGGGGCGGTCTTCCTGGAGGGGGTGGTCCTTCTGGAGGGGGCGGTCTTCCTGGAGGGGGCGGTCCTTCTGGAGGGGGCGGTCCTTCTGGAGGGGGCGGTCTTCCTGGAGGGGGCGGTCCGGGTGGCGTCCACAGCCCGGCCGCCTCCCCCCTGGGGAGGACGGCGCCCCAGCGGCTCCGCGGCGCCACGCTGCCGACCCGATGTCACAGCCAGCTGCTGGAATGCAGCATGGAATCCTTCAGCAGTGAATCTTCAAGCCTGGTAAGACCTGGGGGGAGAGGCTCCGCCCCTTATTCTAGAGAGGGTGAACCCGCTCATGTCTGGTCACACCGGTACCATGCTCTTCGGTTGCAAGAAGCCAAGATGGCGACGGCCACAGAGCCGAACTCCAGGCTTCACAACCAACGGGCGTCGTCATGACGACTCGGGGTCAGGACTCACAGAATAGATTTAAATTAATAGATATATCGCCAGGAGGAGAGCTAGTTAATGTTAGCTGTTAGCTGTTGGCTGTTGGCTGTTGGCTGTTAGCTGTTAGGGTTAGCTGTTGGCTGTTGGCTGTTAGGGTTAGCTGTTAGCTGTTGGCTGTTGGCTGTTAGGGTTAGCTGTTGGCTGTTGGCTGTTAGCTGTTGGCTGTTGGCTGTTAGCTGTTAGCTGTTGGCTGTTGGCTGTTAGCTGTTGGCTGTTGGCTGTTAGGGTTAGCTGTTAGCTGTTGGCTGTTAGCTGTTAGCTGTTGGCTGTTAGGGTTAGCTGTTAGCTGTTGGCTGTTAGGGTTAGCTGTTGGCTGTTGGCTGTTAGGGTTAGCTGTTAGCTGTTGGCTGTTGGCTGTTAGGGTTAGCTGTTAGCTGTTGGCTGTTAGCTGTTGGCTGTTAGGGTTAGCTGTTGGCTGTTAGGGTTAGCTGTTAGCTGTTGGCTGTTAGGGTTAGCTGTTGGCTGTTGGCTGTTAGGGTTAGCTGTTGGCTGTTGGCTGTTGGCTGTTGGCTGTTAGCTGTTAGCTGTTGGCTGTTGGCTGTTAGCTGTTGGCTGTTGGCTGTTAGGGTTAGCTGTTGGCTGTTGGCTGTTAGCTGTTGGCTGTTAGGGTTAGCTGTTAGCTGTTAGGGTTAGCTGTTGGCTGTTAGCTGTTGGCTGTTGGCTGTTAGCTGTTAGCTGTTGGCTGTTGGCTGTTAGCTGTTGGCTGTTGGCTGTTAGGGTTAGCTGTTGGCTGTTAGGGTTAGCTGTTAGCTGTTGGCTGTTAGCTGTTAGCTGTTGGCTGTTAGGGTTAGCTGTTAGCTGTTGGCTGTTAGGGTTAGCTGTTGGCTGTTGGCTGTTAGCTGTTAGCTGTTGGCTGTTAGCTGTTGGCTGTTAGGGTTAGCTGTTGGCTGTTGGCTGTTAGCTGTTGGCTGTTAGGGTTAGCTGTTAGCTGTTGGCTGTTAGGGTTAGCTGTTAGCTGTTGGCTGTTAGGGTTAGCTGTTAGCTGTTGGCTGTTAGGGTTAGTTAGTTGGCTGTTGGAGGCGTCCTCTGGAGGACTGTTAGCTGTTGGCTGTCAGCTCCTGTTAGGCTGTGAGAGGACACTC
The DNA here is from genome assembly GCF_029220125.1 of Pseudoliparis swirei. Classification (NCBI taxonomy): domain Eukaryota; kingdom Metazoa; phylum Chordata; class Actinopteri; order Perciformes; family Liparidae; genus Pseudoliparis; species Pseudoliparis swirei. The sequence continues at coordinate 31,385,543 of NC_079394.1, read as the reverse complement.
GCCACAGAGGCTCACGGAGACTTAGGCTGTGTCTACCGCACACTTTACGAAGGACACTGCAATACAGAGCCCTGACATCTTAGTGCTGCGTGGCTGATGAGTCTGTATCAAATGGAACACTGACGTTCACCACTTGGCGGAGTGACGGACGCAAATCTGTTCACGGCACCCGCGAAATTAAGCCGGGAGTGACGTACGCAAATACCCGCGAAACTTAAAGTGACCAAATGAAGCACTTCCTGCCCTCTTGTTGTCCCTTGTTTACCTTTCTCCACCCCATGTGGAAACTGCGATACCTCCACCATCGCGGCAGGAGCCTCGTGGTCGACCGCTTGTGCTACCGGAGCATCTCGTCCGCCATTGTTTTAAAAATAAAATGAAAAGCTGGCGAAAGGGCTCCTCCTCTTCCGCTACGTAGCCAAGATGGCGGCCGTTGAGGGCCAGTAGTGTCCATCGTTTACACTGCATGTTCTGCCCGTTTGCAGAGCGCCATGCGGACACTCGGGGCTCTGGTGCTGCTGGTTCTGTCAGTGTGGCGCCCGAAGCACTGAAAGGCATCCAAGTGCTCAAGTGTCCGGGAGGAGACACGGCCTTAGACTCCATGTTTAATGGTCACATGGAACAGAGTCATGTGACCCGATGTGGGGAGAGGGAAGAAGAAGAAGCTCTCCAGTCCTCAGTGTTGACACGGGAAGAGCTCTTATAGACCATATTTATAATATATATATATTTATACAATTATATATTTACATATTTTATATTTATATTTATATCAATATTTATATACACTACCGTTCAAAAGTTTTGGATCACTTAGAAATGACTTTATTTTTCAAAGAAAAGCACTGTTTATAACATTAAATCAATCATAAATACCCTCTCTACATTGTTAATGTGGTAAATGACTCTTCTAGGTGAAACGTCTGGTTTCTAATGAAATATCTCCAGAGGTGTATAGAGGCCCATTTCATCATCACTCCAGTGTTCTGATGGTACATTGTGTAATCGCCTTAGAAGACTAATGTCTGATTAGAAAACCCGTGCAATTATGTTAGCACAGCTGAAAACAGTTATGCTGGTGATATAAGCTATACAACTGGCCTTCCTTTGAGCTTGAAGTTTGTAGAACAAAATTAATACTTCAAATATTAATAATTATTTCTAACCTTGTCAATGTCTTGACTATATTTTATATTCATTTGATAAATAAAAGTGTGATTTTTCATGGAAGACACGAAATTGTCTGGGTGATCCCAAACTTTTGAACGGTAGTGTATATATTTCTATTTATATATATTTATATATATATATATATGTATACATATATTTATATATATATATTCTATATATATATATACATTTATAAATATATTTACATATATATATGTATATGTGTATATATATATGTATATATGTATACATACATTTATTTATATATATATATATACATATATATTTTTATTACCTGAGGATCAGACTCATTAAATTGAATCCAGTTTATTTTGTTTAGCCCGATATCACAAATCACAACCTCCCCTCAACGGCCTTTACAGTCTGAACACAGACATCCCTGACCTTTGACCTTTGACCTCACGTCCCAGCAGCCTCTCGGGCCTCCTCTCTGACGTGTTCTTGCTCCTCCTGCAGCCCAGAGAGGGCAGCTACATCTGGAAGATGCACATGGTGAAGGGCGACGAGGGGCTGGGCATCCAGATCACGGGGGGGCGGGGCTCCAAGCGCTCGCCCCGCGGCGTCGTCATCGCCCACGTGGAGAAGGCGGGCGCCATTCACAGGTACGGCCTCGAGGCCACGCCCCTCAGGGCTCACGAGGACCAACAGTCCTCAGTGTGTAGTGAGTGTGGCGTGTGTGTGTAGTGCGTGTGTAGTGCGTGTGTAGTGCGTGTGTAGTGAGTGTGTGTGTAGTGAGTGTAGTGAGTGTGGTAGGGTGTGTGTGAGGTGTGTAGTGAGGTGTGTGGGTGTGTGGTGGTGTGTGTGTGGTGGTGTGGTGGGTGTGTGTGTGTGGTGGTGTGTGTGGGTGTGGTGGTGTGTGAGTGTGTGTGTGCAGTGAGTGTGCAGTGAGTGTGTGCAGTGAGGTGTGTAGTGTGGTGAGTATTGTAGTGAGGTGTGGCGTGTGTGTAGTGAGGTGTGTGGTGCAGTGAGGGGCAGTGAGTGTAGTGTGTAGGAGGCAGGAGGTGGCGGGTGGTGTAGTGAGTGTAGTGGAGTGTGTGGTGTGTGTGTGGTGGTGTGTGAGTGAGTGTGTGAGTGTGTGTGTAGTGGTGTGGTAGTGAGTGGTGTGTGTGTGCAGTGGTGTGTGAGTGGTGAGTGTGTGTAGTGCGTGTATTATTGTGTAGTGCAGTGTGTGTAGTGAGTGTGTAGTGCAGTTAGTGGTCGTGTGTAGTGAGGTAGTGAGGTGGTGTGTGGTGTGGTGTGTAGTGTGTGTAGAGTGTGTGTGTGGTGGTGTGTGGTGAGTGTAGAGTGAGTGTGGTGGTGGTAGTGTAGTGTGTATGCGTGTGTGGTGAGGTATTGTGGTGAGTGTGGTGAGTTAGTGGTGAGTGTGTGGTGAGTGTGTGGTGTGTGTGGTGAGTGTAGTGAGTGTGTAGTGAGTGCAGTGTGTGGTGGTGTGTGAGTGTGTGTGAGGTGTGTGAGTGCGTGTGTAGTGTGGTGGCAGTGCGTGTGTGGGTGTGTGTGTGGTGGTGTGTGAGGTAGTGTGTGGTGTTATTGTGGTGAGTGTGTAGTGCGTGTGTAGTGAGTGTGGCGTGTGTGTGTAGTGCGTGTGTGTGCAGTGTGTAGTCGTGTGTGGTGTGTGGTGCAGTGTGTGGTGTGTGTGGTGGTGAGTGTGTGGTGTGTAGTGAGTGTGGTGAGTGTGTGATTGAGGTGTAGTGAGTTATTGTAGGTGGTGGAGTGTGTAGTGATGTGAGTGTGTGGAGGTGTGTGGTGCATGTGGGTGTGTGAGGCGTGTTATTGTAGTGTGTGTAGGTGGTGGTAGTGTGTGTGAAAGGTGTAGTGAGTGGTGGGTGAGGAGTGTAGGTGGGTGTAGTGAGTGAGTGTGTGTGAGGTGTGTGTGTGTAGTGTGGTGTGTGTGGTGTGCAGTGCAGGTGGTGTGTGGTGGGTGTGTAGCAGGAGTGCAGTGCAGTGGTGTGCAGTGCAGGAGGTGGTGGGTGTGGTGCATTGTGGTGTGTGGGTGAGTGTGTGTGCAGGTGAGTGAGGCAGGAGTGTGTGGTGTGTGCAGTGTGTGGAGTGGTGGTGTGTGGTGAGTGTGTAGTGAGTCATGTGAGTGGGTGTGTAGTGGTGTGTGTGTAGTGAGTGTGGTGTGGCAGTGTGGTGAGTGTGTGCAGTGAGTGTGCAGTGTGTGTAGGTGGGTGTGGTAGTGTGTGTGCAGTGAGTGTGGTGGTGAATTGTTAGTGAGTGTGTGGTGAGGTGTGTGGTGAGTGTGTAGTGGTGTGTGGGTGTGTGGTGTGCGTGTGTGGTGGTGCAGTGAGTGAGGTGGCAGGCAGGAGTGTGTGAGTGAGGTGTGTGTGAGTGACGGTGGTAGGTGTGGTGTAGTGTGTGTGTAGGTGTGTGGTGAGTGTATGGTGGGTGTGTAGTGAGTGTGTAGTGAGGTGTAGGTGGTGTAGGTGGGTGTGTAGTGAGTGCGTGTGTGGTGAGTGTGTGGTGAGTGTGTAGAGTGTGTAGTGTGTGATGAGTGTGTAGTGTGTAGTGTGTGTGGTGCGTGCAGTGAGTGCAGTGCAGTGTGGTGAGGCAGTGTGGTGAGTGCAGGCAGAAAAGGTGTGTGGTGCGTGTGTAGTGGGGTGTGTGGTGGTGGTCGTGTGGCAGGGAAAAGTGTGGTGCAGGGTGTGTAGTGGGTGTGTAGTGAGTTATTGTAGTGAGTGTGTGGTGGTGTGTGGTGTGTGTGTAGTGCAGTGGTGGTAGTGTGTGTGGAGTGGGTGTGTGGTGGTGTGTAGGTGAGTGTGTGTGTGTGGTGAGTGTGTAGTGTGTGTGTAGTGGGAGTGAGTGTGGTGAGTGTGTAGTGAGTGTGGTGTGTGTGAGTCGTGTGTGGTGGGTGTGTGGTGGTGTGGTGGGTGTGTGGTGAGGTGTGAGTGCGTGTAGTGAGTGTGTGTAGAGTGTGTAGTGTGTGTGTAGTGAGTGTGTAGTGAGTGTGTAGTGAGTGTGTAGTGCGTGTGTAGTGAGTGTGTGTGTCTTTAGGGACGGCCGCCTGCAGGCCGGAGACGAGCTGCTGATGGTCAGCGGTTTCTCTCTGCTGGGCCTCACGCACCAGGAGGCCGTGGCCACGCTGCGCTCCTCCTGTGGGCTGGTGCAGCTGGTGGTGGCCAGCAGGGTAAACACACACACACACACACACACACACACACTCAGACACACACACACACACACACACTAACTCCACGGCGTCCTGTGCCTGCAGGAGGAGTCTGACGTGGGTTTTGAGCGCTTCCCGTCCACCAGCCTGCCGGACCTGGTCAGCACCTGCAAGTCCCCCCCCCCCCAGACCTCTGCCTGCTGCCCCCACCTGGTACACTGTGTGTGTCAGTGTGTGTGTGTCAGTGTGTGTGTGTCAGTGTGTCAGTGTGTGTGTGTGTCTTAGGGCATCCTCTGCTTCATGGTTATGTGACGTAGAGTGAGACATGATCTCATGTTAACAACGAAACATCAAGAGAAGAAGATCAGCTGCTCATGTTCCAGCGAGGCGTCGCCCCCTGCTGGACGAGCACACGCGTGACGTCAACATCTGAGTGACGTCAACATTTGAGTGACGTCAACATCTGAGTGACGTCAACATCTGAGTGACGTCAACATCTGAGTGACGTCAACATCTGAGTGACGTCAACATCTGTGTGATTCCAGTTGACTGACCTGGAGAAGCCAGATGCTTCACTGACCTGGCGGAAGCCTCCCAGAGCCTGGCGGCGCCCCGAAGGCCCCCCGGCCTCAGGCTCGGTCCACACGCAGTGACCTCTACGGGAGGAACATGGCGTCCGCTCCCCTGGCGCTCTCTGACGGTGTGCCTGTCCCCTCAGGGGGGGGCGGCCGCCTGGAGTCGGTGGGCGAGGACGACGAGCTGCTGGTGGAGGGCGGCGGCGGCGAGGCGGCGGCGTGGAAGCCTCCGCCCGGACGCCGCAAGCACTCCTTACCTCAGCAGCTGGACGCCACCAGAGTGAGACAGGTGGGGACGCCTCGCCGGTAGAGCTCTGACATCAGAACCAACAACAACAACAACAAGCTGACGGGAACCTTCAGAACCTCCAACTCGCGCCGTCCTAAAGGACCAGGGCTACGAGTCTGAATCAAGTAAACAACAACAACTCTGTTGTTCCAGGACCTCGTCATGAAGAAGTCGGCCCGCTCGCTGAGCACCGTTCAAGTGGAGTCTCCATGGCGACTGGCGCAGCCGTCCATTGTCTCCAGCATCGTGCTGATGAAAGGCCCGGTGAGGCTCCGAGTGGAACTCCTCTCCTCTAAGGCTGAACCACCATGGTCCTGACCCCCGTGGTCCCGACCCCCGTGGTCCCGACCCCCGTGGTCCCGACCCCCGTGGTCCCGACCCCCCTGGTCCCGACCCCCGTGGTCCCGACCCCCGTGGTCCCGACCCCCGTGGTCCTGACCCACCGAGGAGCCTTTTTGCTTTAGGAGTTCCTCAAGGTTCTCTTTCCACCGCCTGACGGCCCATGGGCCTCAGGTTTTGCCCCTCCTGAGCCCTCGGGTGGTTTGGAGAATGTTCTCCTTGAGGCCTGAACCAGGACTAACTATAGACCTGAACCAGGCCTAACTATAGACCTGAACCAGGACTAACTATAGACCTGAACCAGGCCTAACTATAGACCTGAACCAGGACTAACTATAGACCTGAACCAGGCCTAACTATATATAGACCTGAACCAGGCCTAACTATAGACCTGAACCAGGACTAACTCTAGACCTGAACCAGGACTAACTATAGACCTGAACCAGGCCTAACTATAGACCTGAACCAGGACTAACTATAGACCTGAACCAGGCCTAACTAACTAGACCTGAACCAGCTCTAACTATAGACCTGAACCAGGCCTAACTATAGACCTGAACCAGGACTAACTATAGACCTGAACCAGGACTAACTATAGACCTGAACCAGGACTAACCATAGACCTGAACCAGGCCTAACTATAGACCTGAACCAGGCCTAACTCTAGACCTGAACCAGGCCTAACTATAGACCTGAACCAGGACAACTATAGACCTGAACCAGGCCTAACTATAGACCTGAACCAGGACTAACTATAGACCTGAACCAGGCCTAACTATAGACCTGAACCAGGACTAACTATAGACCTGAACCAGCTCTAACTATAGACCTGAACCAGTCCTAACTATAGACCTGAACCAGGCCTAACTAGACCTGAACCAGGACTAACTATAGACCTGAACCAGGCCTAACTATAGACCTGAACCAGGACTAACCATAGACCTGAACCAGGACTAACTATAGACCTGAACCAGGACTAACTATAGACCTGAACCAGGACTAACCATAGACCTGAACCTGGACTAACTATAGACCTGAACCAGTCCTAACTATATACCTGAACCAGGCCTAACTATAGACCTGAACCAGGCCTAACTATAGACCTGAACCAGGCTCAACTAGACCTGAACCAGGCCTTACCATAGACCTGAACCAGGACTAACTATAGACCTGAACCAGGACTAACTATAGACCTGAACCAGGCTTAACTATAGACCTGAACCAGGACTAACTATAGACCTGAACCAGGCCTATAGACCTGAACCAGCTCTAACTATAGACCTGAACCAGGACTAACTATAGACCTGAACCAGGCCTAACTATAGACCTGAACCAGGACTAACTATAGACCTGAACCAGGACTAACCATAGACCTGAACCAGGCCTAACTATAGACCTGAACCAGGACTAACCATAGACCTGAACCAGGCCTAACTATAGACCTGAACCAGGCCTAACTATAGACCTGAACCAGGACTAACCATAGACCTGAACCAGGCCTAACTATAGACCTGAACCAGGCCTAACTATAGACCTGAACCAGGACTAACTATAGACCTGAACCAGGCCTAACTGTAGACCTGAACCAGGCCTAACTATAGACCTGAACCAGGCCTAACTATAGACCTGAACCAGGCCTAACTATAGACCTGAACCAGGCCTAACTATAGACCTGAACCAGGCCTAACTATAGACCTGAACCAGGCATAACTATGGACCTGAACCAGGCCTAACTGTAGACCTGAACCAGGCCTAACTGTAGACCTGAACCAGGCCTAACTATAAGACCTGAACCAGGCCTAACTGTAGACCTGAACCAGGACTAACTATAGACCTGAACCAGGCCTAACTGTAGACCTGAACCAGGCCTAACTACAGACCTGAACCAGGCCTAACTAGACCTGAACCAGGCCTAACGAGACCTGAACCAGGCCTAACTACAGACCTGAACCAGGCCTAACTGTAGACCTGAACCAGGCCTAACTGTAGACCTGAACCAGGCCTAACTATAGACCTGAACCAGGCCTAACTGTAGACCTGAACCAGGCCTAACTGTAGACCTGAACCAGGCCTAACTATAGACCTGAACCAGGCCTAACTGTAGACCTGAACCAGGCCTAACTATAGACCTGAACCAGGCCTAACTATAGACCTGAACCAGGACTAACTATAGACCTGAACCAGGTCTAACTCTAGACCTGAACCAGGACTAACCATAGACCTGAACCAGGCCTAACTATAGACCTGAACCAGGACTAACTATAGACCTGAACCAGGCCTAGCTATAGACATGAACCAGGCCTAACTATAGACCTGAACCAGGCCTAACTGTAGACCTGAACCAGGACTAACTATAGACCTGAACCAGGACTAACTATAGACCTGAACCAGGCCTAACTCTAGACCTGAACCAGGACTAACTATAGACCTGAACCAGGCCTAACTATAGACCTGAACCAGGCCTAACTGTAGACCTGAACCAGGCCTAACTATAGACCTGAACCAGGCCTAACTGTAGACCTGAACCAGGTCTAACTATAGACCTGAACCAGGCCTAACTGTAGACCTGAACCAGGTCTAACTGTAGACCTGAACCAGGCCTAACTGTAGACCTGAACCAGGCCTAACTATAGACCTGAACCAGGCCTAACTCTAGACCTGAACCAGGCCTAACTATAGACCTGAACCAGGCATAACTGTTGTATGTATGTGTCGCTGACCTCCTGTCTGACATGAGGTCTACATGTCTCAGGGTCTAGGATTCAGTATCGTTGGGGGGCAGGACTCGGCCCGCGGTCAGATGGGGATCTTTGTCAAAACCATCTTCCTTCACGGAGCTGCGGCGGCCGACGGGCGCCTGAAGGAAGGTAAGGCCTCCGACCTTCATCCATGACCTCCATGTACGCCGCCACGTGTCTGATGGGGTGCTTCCTGTGCAGGGGACGAGGTCCTGGAGGTCAACGGGGAGTCCCTCCAAGGACTCACGCACCAGCAGGCCATCCAGACCTTCAAGGTAGGTTCTGTCTAAGGGTCAAAGGTCAACGTGTTCTGTGTGTGTGACCTCACGCGTGGTTCATTCTGGATAACATCCTACTAACAGCTGCTTCCTGTTGGTCCCACAGCAGCTGAAGAAAGGCGTGGTGACGCTGACCATCCGGACCCGGCTGCGCAGCCCCAGCCTGACCCCCACCCTGCTGAGCCGCTCCAACTCGCCCAACTCCAACACCAGCGGGGGGACCCCCGTCGCCTCCGGGGGGGAGGAGGCCGAGGGGCACAGGGGCCCCCCCGGTCCTGGTCCCAAGGACTGCATCATCATGGAGGTCACACTCAATAAAGGTTGGCTGAGACATTCCACTTCCTGTTTGGAGATATCCTGCAGTGTCTTTTCTGAAATATTTATATATATATATATATATATATAGTTCTATGTATATTAGTTTTTTTGTATTCATGTACACATTATGTAATTTCATTGTCTTCCATCTTGTGTGCGTAAACAAAAGTCCCTGATCGTTATTTTTTAGTTATTTCCTCCTTTCATCAGTGCAAAACAGACTCTCTGGCTCCCTCGTGTGTCTGAAAGGGGAACTACAGGTGTAGATGTTACAGAAACTGGACATGGTGTCCGTATGAATGACATATTCAGAGTTTACAAGGAGGTCTTTGTTTGCAGTGACGTCTAACCTGATATTTTTGTTGTTATTGCATTTTATTGTATGTCTTTAGAGCCCAGTGTTGGTCTGGGGATCGGGGTTTGCTGTCTGACCCTGGAGAACTCTGCTCCTGGCATCTACATCCACAGCCTGGCGCTGGGCTCTGTGGCCAAGATGGACAGCAGGCTTAGGTAGGTCAGTGGGGGAACCGGGCTCTGTTCATGAGGGTCAGAGGGGGACCCGGCTCTGTTCATGAGGGTCAGTGGGGGAACCGGGCTCTGTTCATGAGGGTCAGAGGGGGAACCGGGCTCTGTTCATGAGGGTCAGTGGGGGAACCGGGCTCTGTTCATGAGGGTCAGATGGGGACCCGGCTCTGTTCATGAGGGTCAGTGGGGGAACCAGGCTCTGTTCATGAGGGTCAGTGGGGGAACCCGGCTCTGTTCATGAGGGTCAGTGGGGGAACCGGGCTCTATTCATGAGGGTCAGTGGGGGAACCGGGCTCTGTTCATGAGGGTCAGTGGGGGAACCGGGCTCTGTTCATGAGGGTCAGAGGGGGAACCGGGCTCTGTTCATGAGGGTCAGTGGGGGAACCGGGCTCTATTCATGAGGGTCAGTGGGGGAACCGGGCTCTGTTCATGAGGGTCAGAGGGGGAACCGGGCTCTGTTCATGAGGGTCAGTGGGGGAACCAGGCTCTGTTCATGAGGGTCAGTGGGGGAACCGGGCTCTGTTCATGAGGGTCAGTGGGGGAACCAGGCTCTGTTCATGAGGGTCAGTGGGGGAACCCGGCTCTGTTCATGAGGGTCAGTGGGGGAACCGGGCTCTGTTCATGAGGGTCAGAGGGGGACCAGGCTCTGTTCATGAGGGTCAGAGGGGGAACCAGGCTCTATTCATGAGGGTCAGAGGGGACCCGGGCTCTGTTAATGAGGGTCAGAGGGGGAACCGGGCTCTGTTCATGAGGGTCAGAGGGGGAACCAGGCTCTATTCATGAGGGTCAGAGGGGGACCGGGCTCTATTCATGAGGGTCAGAGGGGGACCGGGCTCTATTCATGAGGGTCAGAGGGGACCCGGGCTCTGTTAATGAGGGTCAGAGGGGGACCCGGGCTCTGTTCATGAGGGTCAGAGGGGAAACCAGGCTCTATTCATGAGGGTCAGAGGGGGACCGGGCTCTATTCATGAGGGTCAGAGGGGGACCGGGCTCTATTCATGAGGGTCAGAGGGGACCCGGGCTCTGTTCATGAGGGTCAGAGGGGGACCAGGCTCTGTTCATGAGGGTCAGAGGGGGAACCGGGCTCTGTTCATGAGGGTCAGAGGGGACCCGGGCTCTGTTCATGAGGGTCAGAGGGGGACCGGGCTCTGTTCATGAGGGTCAGAGGGGGACCGGGCTCTGTTCATGAGGGTCAGAGGGGGACCAGGCTCTGTTCATGAGGGTCAGAGGGGGAACCGGGCTCTGTTCATGAGGGTCAGAGGGGGACCCGGGCTCTGTTCATGAGGGTCAGAAGGGGACCGGGCTCTGTTCATGAGGGTCAGAGGGAACCGGGCTCTGTTCATGAGGGTCAGAGGGGGACCCGGGCTCTGTTCATGAGGGTCAGAGGGGGACCGGGCTCTGTTCATGAAGGTCAGAGGGGGACCCGGGCTCTATTCATGAGGGTCAGAGGGGGACCGCTGTTCATGAGGGTCAGAGGGGGACCAGGCTCTGTTCATGAGGGTCAGAGGGGACCGGGCTCTGTTCATGAGGGTCAGTGGGGACCGGGCTCTGTTCATGAGTGTCAGTGGGGACCGGGCTCTGTTCATGAGGGTCAGTGGGGAACCGGCTCTGTTCATGAGGTCAGAGGGGAACCAGGCTCTGTTCATGAGGGTCAGAGGGGGACCAGGCTCTGTTCATGAGGGTCAGAGGGGACCGGGCTCTGTTCATGAGGGTCAGTGGGGGACCGGGCTCTGTTCATGAGGGTCAGAGGGGGACCAGGCTCTGTTCATGAGGGTCAGTGGGGGCCGGCTCTGCTCATGAGGGTCAGTGGGGGACCGGGCTCTGTTCATGAGGGTCAGAGGGGGACCAGGCTCTGTTCATGAGGGTCAGAGGGGGACCGGGCTCTGTTCATGAGGGTCAGAGGGGGACCGGGCTCTGTTCATGAGGGTCAGAGGGGACCGGGCTCTGTTCATGAGGGTCAGAGGGGGACCGGGCTCTATGAGGGCAGAGGGGAACCGGCTCTATTCATGAGGGTTCATGCATGAGGTCAGAGGGGAAACCGGGCTCTATTCATGAGGGTCAGAGGGGGAACCGGGCTCTATTCATGAGGGTCAGAGGGGGACCGGGCTCTGTTCATGAGGGTCAGAGGGGGAACCGGGCTCTATTCATGAGGGTCAGAGGGGGACCGGGCTCTGTTCATGAGGGTCAGAGGGGGACCGGCTCTGTTCATGAGGGTCAGAGGGGGAACCGGGCTCTGTTCATGAGGTCAGAGGGGAACGGGGCTCTGTTGATGAGGGTCAGAGGGGACCGGGCTCTGTTCATGAGGGTCAGAGGGGGACCAGGCTCTGTTCATGAGGGTCAGAGGGGGACCGGGCTGTTCATGAGGGTCAGAGGGGGACCAGGCTCTGTTCATGAGGGTCAGAGGGGGAACTCTGTTCATGAGGGTCAGAGGGGGAACCGGGCTCTGTTCATGAGGGTCAGAGGGGAACCTCTGTTCATGAGGGTCAGAGGGGGAACCGGGCTCTGTTCATGAGGGTCAGAGGGGAACCGGGCTCTGTTCATGAGGGTCAGAGGGGGACCAGGCTCTGTTCATGAGGGTCAGAGGGGGACCAGGCTCTGTTCATGAGGGTCAGAGGGGGACCAGGCTCTGTTCATGAGGGTCAGAGGGGGACCCGGGCTCTGTTCATGAGGGTCAGAGGGGGACCGGCTCTGTTCATGAGGGTCAGAGGGGGACCAGGCTCTGTTCATGAGGGTCAGAGGGGGACCAGGCTCTGTTCAGAGGGTCAGAGGTCAGAGGACCGGCTCTGTTCATGAGGGTCAGAGGGAACCGGGCTCTGTTCATGAGGTCAGAGGGGAACCGGGCTCTGTTCATGAGGGTCAGAGGGGACCGGGCTCTGCTCATGAGGGTCAGAGGGGGACCGGGCTCTGTTCATGAGGGTCAGAGGGGAACCGGGCTCTGTTCATGAGGGTCAGAGGGGGACCAGGCTCTGTTCATGAGGGTCAGAGGGGGACCGGGCTCTGTTCATGAGGGTCAGAGGGGGACCAGGCTCTGTTCATGAGGGTCAGAGGGGGACCAGGCTCTGTTCATGAGGGTCAGAAGGGCAGGCTCTGTTCATGAGGGGACCGGGCTCTGTTCAGAGGGGAACCGGCTCTGTTCATGAGGGTCAGAGGGGGACCAGGCTCTGTTCATGAGGGTCAGAGGGGGACCCGGGCTCTGTTCATGAGGGTCAGAGGGGGAACCGGGCTCTGTTCATGAGGGTCAGAGGGGGACCCGGGCTCTGTTCATGAGGGTCAGAGGGGGAACCGGGCTCTGTTCATGAGGGTCAGAGGGGGACCGGGCTCTATTCATGAGGGTCAGAGGGGGACCAGGCTCTGTTCATGAGGGTCAGAGGGGACCGGGCTCTGTTCATGAGGGCCGAGGGACCGGCTCTGTTCATGAGGTCAGTGGGGAACCGGGCTCTGTCCATGAGGGACAGTGGGGAACTGGGCTCTGTTCATGAGGTCAGAGGACCAGGCATGAGGGTCAGGGACCAGGCCTGTCTCATGAGGGTCAGAGGGGACCAGGCTCTGTTCATGAGGTCAGAGGGGACCGGGCTCTGTTCATGAGGTCAGTGGGGAACCGGCTCTCTGTTCATGAGGGTCAGAGGGGGACCAGGCTCTGTTCATGAGGGTCAGAGGGGGACCGGGCTCTGTTCATGAGGGTCAGAGGGGACCCGGCTCTGTTCATGAGGGTCAGAGGGGACCGGGCTCTGTTCATGAGGGTCAGAGGGGAACCGGGCTCTGTTCATGAGGGTCAGAGGGGGAACCGGGCTCTGTTCATGAGGGTCAGTGGGGGACCGGGCTCTGTTCATGAGGGTCAGAGGGGACCGGGCTCTATTCATGAGGGTCAGAGGACCGGCTCTGTTCATGAGATGAGGGTCAGAGGGGAACTGGCTCTGTTCATGAGGGTCAGAGGGGACCCGGGCTCTGTTCATGAGGTCAGAGGGGGACCCGGGCTCTGTTCATGAGGGTCAGAGGGGGACCAGGCTCTGTTCATGAGGGTCAGAGGGGGACCGGGCTCTGTTCATGAGGGTCAGAGGGGGACCCGGGCTCTGTTCATGAGGGTCAGAGGGGACCAGGCTCTGTTCATGAGGGTCAGAGGGGACCGGCTCTGTTCATGAGGTCAGTGAGGACGGGCTCAGGGTCGGGCTCTGTTCATGAGGGTCAGAGGGGACCGGGCTCTGTTCATGAGGTCAGAGGGGACGGGCTCTGTTCATGAGGTCAGAGGGACCGGCTCTGTTCATGAGGGTCAGAGGGGACCGGGCTCTGTTCATGAGGTCAGAGGGGACCAGGCTCTGTTCATGAGGGTCAGAGGGGACCGGGCTCTGTTCATGAGGTCAGAGGGGACCAGGCTCTGTTCATGAGGGTCAGAGGGGGACCAGGCTCTGTTCATGAGGGTCAGAGGGGGAACCGGGCTCTGTTCATGAGGGTCAGAGGGAACCAGGCTCTGTTCATGAGGTCAGAGGGGGACGGGCTCTGTTCATGAGGGTCAGAGGGGACCGGGCTCTGTTCATGAGGGTCAGAGGGGACGGGCTCTGTTCATGAGGTCAGAGGGGACCGGGCTCTGTTCATGAGGGTCAGAGGGGAACCGGGCTCTGTTCATGAGGGTCAGAGGGGAACCGGGCTCTGTTCATGAGGGTCAGAGGGGACCGGGCTCTGTTCATGAGGGTCAGAGGGGACCGGGCTCTGTTCATGAGGGTCAGAGGGGACCGGGCTCTGTTCATGAGGTCAGAGGGGGACCGGGCTCTGTTCATGAGGGTCAGAGGGGACCGGGCTCTGTTCATGAGGGTCAGTGGGGGACCGGGCTCTGTTCATGAGGGTCAGAGGGGACCGGCTCTGTTCATGAGGGTCAGAGGGGACCGGGCTCTGTTCATGAGGGTCAGAGGGACCGGGCTCTGTTCATGAGGTCAGAGGGGAACCGGGCTCTGTTCATGAGGGTCAGTGGGGAACTGGGCTCTGTTCATGAGGGTCAGAGGGGGACCAGGCTCTGTTCATGAGGGTCAGAGGGGACCGGGCTCTGTTCATGAGGGTCAGAGGGGACCGGGCTCTGTTCATGAGGGTCAGAGGGGACCGGGCTCTGTTCATGAGGGTCAGAGGGGACCGGGCTCTGTTCATGAGGGTCAGTGGGGGCCCGGGCTCTGCTCATGAGGGTCAGTGGGGGACCGGGCTCTGCTCATGAGGGTCAGTGGGGGACCGGGCTCTGTTCATGAGGTCAGTGGGGACCGGGCTCTGTTCATGAGGTCAGAGGGGACCGGGCTCTGTTCATGAGGGTCAGAGGGGACCGGGCTCTGTTCATGAGGGTCAGAGGGGGACCGGGCTCTGTTCATGAGGGTCAGTGGGGGAACCGGGCTCTGTTCATGAGGGTCAGAGGGGGACCAGGCTCTGTTCATGAGGGTCAGAGGGGGACCGGGCTCTGTTCATGAGGGTCAGAGGGGGACCAGGCTCTGTTCATGAGGGTCAGAGGGGGCACCGGGCTCTGTTCATGAGGTCAGAGGGACCGGGCTCTGTTCATGAGGGTCAGAGGGACCGGGCTCTGTTCATGAGGGTCAGAGGGGACCGGGCTCTGTTCATGAGGTCAGAGGGACCGGGCTCTGTTCATGAGGGTCAGAGGACCGGGCTCTGTTCATGAGGGTCAGAGGACCGGCTCTGTTCATGAGGGTCAGAGGGGACCGGGCTCTGTTCATGAGGGTCAGAGGGGACCGGGCTCTGTTCATGAGGGTCAGAGGGGACCGGGCTCTGTTCATGAGGGTCAGTGGGGACCGGGCTCTGTTCATGAGGGTCAGAGGGGGACCAGGCTCTGTTCATGAGGGTCAGTGGGGGACCGGGCTCTGTTCATGAGGGTCAGAGGGGGACCGGGCTCTGTTCATGAGGGTCAGAGGGGACCGGGCTCTGTTCATGAGGGTCAGAGGGGACCGGGCTCTGTTCATGAGGGTCAGAGGGGGACCAGGCTCTGTTCATGAGGGTCAGAGGGGACCGGGCTCTGTTCATGAGGGTCAGAGGGGGAACCAGGCTCTATTCATGAGGGTCAGAGGGGGACCGGGCTCTATTCATGAGGGTCAGAGGGGACCCGGGCTCTGTTCATGAGGGTCAGAGGGGGACCAGGCTCTGTTCATGAGGGTCAGAGGGGGACCGGGCTCTGTTCATGAGGGTCAGAGGGACCAGGCTCTGTTCATGAGGGTCAGAAGGGGACCGGGCTCTGTTCATGAGGGTCAGAGGGGGACCGGGCTCTGTTCATGAGGGTCAGAGGGGGAACCGGGCTCTGTTCATGAGGGTCAGTGGGGGACCGGGCTCTGCTCATGAGGGTCAGAGGGGGACCGGGCTCTGTTCATGAGGGTCAGAGGGGACCGGGCTCTGCTCATGAGGGTCAGTGGGGACCGGGCTCTGCTCATGAGGGTCAGTGGGGGACCGGGCTCTGTTCATCAGAATCAGAAACAGTTTTATTGCCAGGAATGTTTACACAAACGAGGAATTTTTTTTGGTGGAAGGTGCAACATTTGGACATGACAAACAAACAACAATCAACACGACAGAAAGACAACAAGTAATGTGAAAGTGTTTGGGTGTGTGCTTCAAGTGGTGTGTTTTAGTTAAAAGTGTATGTTGTAAGTGTGCATGCAAATAAAGTGGCATGTGTGTGGAGGAGGCTCAAGTTAAAGTGCATGTTAAAGTGACGTGTGTGGAGGAGGGAAGAAGAAGGAGGAGGAGGGAGGAGGGTGGAAGAGGAAGAGGAAGGAGCGGGAAGAAGGAGGAGAGAGGAAGGAAGAAGAGGTGGTAGTCCTGGGGTGACAGTCAGTCAGTCCGGGTTCCATTGATGAGCCCGACTGCCGACGGAAAAAGCTTTGGTGTGGCGGGTGGTCTTTGTCATGATGGACCGCAGCCTCCTCCCGAGGAGGGACTCGAACAGGGAGTGTCCAGGGTGGGAGGGTCAGCGACAATCTTTCTGGCCGCTTCAGTGACCTGGAAGTGAACAGGACCTGGAGGAAGGCAGATTGCAGCCGATAACCCTCTCTCGGCCGACGGGATGATGCTCTGCAGCTGCACTTGTCTTTGGCTGTGGCTGCAGGGTGCCAGACGGTGATGGAGGAGCAGATGATGGACTCAACGATGGCCGTGTAGAATTGTACCATCATCTTCCCTGGCAGGTTGAATTTCCTCAGAGGGTCAGAGGGGACCGGGCTCTGCTCATGAGGGTCAGAGGGGGACCAGGCTCTGTTCATGAGGGTCAGAGGGGACCGGGCTCTGTTCATGAGGGTCAGAGGGGAACCGGGCTCTGTTCATGAGGGTCAGAGGGGGAACCGGGCTCTGTTCATGAGGGTCAGTGGGGGACCGGGCTCTGTTCATGAGGGTCAGTGGGGGACCGGGCTCTGTTCATGAGGGTCAGTGGGGACCGGGCTCTGTTCATGAGGGTCAGTGGGGACCGGGCTCTGTTCATGAGGGTCAGAGGGGACCGGGCTCTGTTCATGAGGGTCAGAGGGGACCGGGCTCTGTTCATGAGGGTCAGTGGGGGACCGGGCTCTGCTCATGAGGGTCAGAGGGGGAACCGGGCTCTGTTCATGAGGGTCAGTGGGGACCGGGCTCTGTTCATGAGGGTCAGTGGGGGACCGGGCTCTGTTCATGAGGGTCAGTGGGGGACCGGGCTCTGCTCATGAGGGTCAGTGGGGGACCGGGCTCTGCTCATGAGGGTCAGTGGGGGAACCGGGCTCTGTTCATGAGGGTCAGAGGGGGAACCGGGCTCTGTTCATGAGGGTCAGAGGGGGAACCGGGCTCTGTTCATGAGGGTCAGTGGGGGACCGGGCTCTGTTCATGAGGGTCAGTGGGGCCCTAGGCTCTGTTCATGAGGGTCAGAGGGGGAACCGGGCTCTGTTCATGAGGGTCAGAGGGGGACCGGGCTCTGTTCATGAGGGTCAGAGGGGAACCGGGCTCTGTTCATGAGGGTCAGTGGGGGAACCGGGCTCTGTTCATGAGGGTCAGAGGGGGAACCGGGCTCTGTTCATGAGGGTCAGTGGGGGAACCGGGCTCTGTTCATGAGGGTCAGTGGGGACCGGGCTCTGTTCATGAGGGTCAGTGGGGGACCGGGCTCTGCTCATGAGGGTCAGTGGGGACCGGGCTCTGTTCATGAGGGTCAGAGGGGACCGGGCTCTGTTCATGAGGTCAGAGGGGGCGACCGGGCTCTGTTCATGAGGGTCAGTGGGGACCGGGCTCTGTTCATGAGGGTCAGTGGGGACCGGGCTCTGTTCATGAGGTCAGAGGGGGAACCGGGCTCTGTTCATGAGGGTCAGTGGGGGACCGGGCTCTGTTCATGAGGGTCAGTGGGGGACCGGGCTCTGTTCATGAGGGTCAGAGGGGACCGGGCTCTGTTCATGAGGGTCAGAGGGGACCGGGCTCTGTTCATGAGGGTCAGAGGGGACCGGGCTCTGTTCATGAGGGTCAGTGGGGGACCGGGCTCTGCTCATGAGGGTCAGAGGGGGAACCGGGCTCTGTTCATGAGGGTCAGAGGGGACCGGGCTCTGTTCATGAGGGTCAGTGGGGGACCGGGCTCTGTTCATGAGGGTCAGAGGGGACCGGGCTCTGTTCATGAGGGTCAGTGGGGACCGGGCTCTGTTCATGAGGGTCAGTGGGGGACCGGGCTCTGCTCATGAGGGTCAGTGGGGGAACCGGGCTCTGTTCATGAGGGTCAGTGGGGGACCGGGCTCTGTTCATGAGGGTCAGAGGGGACCGGGCTCTGTTCATGAGGGTCAGAGGGGACCGGGCTCTGTTCATGAGGGTCAGTGGGGGACCGGGCTCTGTTCATGAGGGTCAGTGGGGGAACCGGGCTCTGTTCATGAGGGTCAGTGGGGACCGGGCTCTGTCCATGAGGGTCAGTGGGGACCGGGCTCTGTCCATGAGGGTCAGTGGGGACCCGGCTCTGTTCATGAGGTCCAGTGGGGAACCGGGCTCTGTTCATGAGGTCAGAGGGGAACCGGCTCTGTTCATGAGGGTCAGAGGGGACCGGGCTCTGTTCATGAGGGTCAGAGGGGGACCGGGCTCTGTTCATGAGGGTCAGAGGGGGACCAGGCTCTGTTCATGAGGGTCAGAGGGGGAACCGGGCTCTGTTCATGAGGGTCAGAGGGGGACCGGGCTCTGTTCATGAGGGTCAGAGGGGACCGGGCTCTGTTCATGAGGGTCAGAGGGGAACCGGGCTCTGTTCATGAGGGTCAGAGGGGAACCGGGCTCTGTTCATGAGGGTCAGAGGGGGAACCGGGCTCTGTTCATGAGGGTCAGAGGGGACCGGGCTCTGTTCATGAGGGTCAGTGGGGGACCGGGCTCTGTTCATGAGGGTCAGAGGGGGACCAGGCTCTGTTCATGAGGGTCAGAGGGGACCGGGCTCTGTTCATGAGGGTCAGAGGGGAACCGGGCTCTGTTCATGAGGGTCAGAGGGGAACCGGGCTCTGTTCATGAGGGTCAGAGGGGAACCGGGCTCTGTTCATGAGGGTCAGAGGGGGAACCGGGCTCTGTTCATGAGGGTCAGAGGGGAACCGGGCTCTGTTCATGAGGGTCAGAGGGGGAACCGGGCTCTGTTCATGAGGGTCAGAGGGGGAACCGGGCTCATGTTTCTCTATGATGTATGGGACCCTGTTCAAAGAGGTCTCTGACGGTGCCTGTGCTCCTCCAACAGTCGTGGGGATCAGATCCTGGAGGTGGACTCGGTCAGTCTCCGTCACGCCGCTCTCGGCGAGGCCTACGCCATCCTCAGGGAATGTGGCCCTGGACCGGTCAGCCTCATCATCAGCAGGCACCCCAACCCCAAGGTAGGAGCCTCCAGGAAGTGCTCCACAGGGGGCCACTGCCTCTTCTGGACGGCCTTGGGGTCTGGATGGAGCTGTTGGGCCTGGTGGTCTTCCTGCACAATGAGTCCTCTCTGATGGATCAGTCTTCCAGGGGGATGTTCTCACCGTCGGACTGCGGGCTTCAAGAATACTGTTTGACATTTTGACTGTGAAGCTGCCGTTAGCAGCTAGCATGCTCGGTAGCTTCTTTAGCAAGATGCATCTGTAATTCATTGATCGGGATGCTCAGGCTGGCTCGTGAACAACAGGCGTGTTTGTAGTGTCCCGAATGGAGGATGTCACATAGAGGATGTCTTCGACTCCAACGCTGTGAACCAGAGGAGTCGCCCCCTGCTGGTCAATCCTCATAGGAGCCACCATGTTGTTAGGTTTTAGATATTAGTCCTGGTGCATATTCTATCTTTCCTTCTGTACATTGTTATTTGAATCTGTCCGCATGCCTTCATGACTGTGAAAGTCCAGCCCAGCGTTGCTCCAGGTTCCCGGTCCTGATGCTCTCTCCTCAGGTCTCGGAGCAGGAGATGGACCAGGTCATAGCTCGATCCACACTGCGCGACAAAACCAGCAAACCCCGACCTCCACCCCACCCCCAAGGTCTGATCGCGTCACCACACATCGTACAGACGTCTCCAGGTGAGTGCTAAAGGTTGTGATGTGCAGGTCCGTCCTGTAAGACCCACCCAGCGCCGAAGGACCGGCAGGGAGACGGGTCCCCGGCCCTCAGCTGGACCATGAAGAGGTTCCTGGAGCCCGCCAGTCGGGTACGTTTGAGGCCCGCGGCTTCCTTCCACTGGCGGCGCTGTGTTGATGTCCTCCGTGTCCTCAGCAGGGCTCCCTGAGCTCAGAGACGGAGTTGTCCCAGTACTTCTCCTCCCAGTCGGTGCTCATGGGCGCCAACAGCGAGGCGGCGCTGCCCCAGAGGAGCTGCAGCGCCTCCATGGACGACAGCTCGCCACGGCCGCCGGGTACCGGGAACGTGGCGTCTGGGGGTCTGGGACTGAGGGTTCTGGGACTGAGGGTTCTGATACTGGGGACTGAGGGTTCTGGGGACTGAAGGGTCTGGGACTGAGGGTTCTGATACTGGGGACTGAGGGTTCTGGGACTGAGGACTGAGGGTTCTGGGACTGAGGGTTCTGATACTGGGGACTGAGGGTTCTGGGACTGAGGACTGAGGGGTCTGGGACTGAGGGTTCTGATACTGGGGACTGAGGGGTCTGGGACTGAGGGTTCTGGGGACTGAGGGGTCTGGGACTGAGGGTTCTGATACTGGGGACTGAGGGGTCTGGGACTGAGGACTGAGGGGTCTGGGACTGAGGGTTCTGATACTGGGGACTGAGGGGTCTGGGACTGAGGGTTCTGGGGACTGAGGGGTCTGGGACTGAGGGGTCTGGGACTGAGGGTTCTGATACTGGGGACTGAGGGGTCTGGGACTGAGGGTTCTGGGGACTGAGGGGTCTGGGACTGAGGGTTCTGATACTGGGGACTGAGGGTTCTGATACTGGGGACTGAGGGTTCTGGGGACTGAGGGGTCTGGGACTGGGGACTGAGGGTTCTGGGACTGAGGGGTCTGGGGACTGAGGGGTCTGGGACTGAGGGTTCTGATACTGGGGACTGAGGGTTCTGGGGACTGAGGGGTCTGGGACTGGGGACTGAGGGTTCTGGGACTGAGGGGTCTGGGGACTGAGGGGTCTGGGACTGAGGACTGAGGGGTCTGGGACTGAGGACTGAGGGGTCTGGGACTGAGGGTTCTGATACTGGGGACTGAGGGTTCTGGGGACTGAGGGTTCTGGGACTGAGGGTTCTGGTACTGGGGACTGAGGGTTCTGGGTCTGGGGACTGAGGGGTCTGGTACTGGGGACTGAGGGTTCTGGGACTGAGGGTTCTGGGACTGAGGACTGAGGGTTCTGGGACTGAGGGTTCTGGGTCTGGGGACTGAGGGTTCTGGGTCTGGGGACTGAGGGTTCTGGTACTGGGGACTGAGGGTTCTGGGTCTGGGGACTGAGGGTTCTGGGTCTGGGGACTGAGGGTTCTGGTACTGGGGACTGAGGGTTCTGGGTCTGGGGACTGAGGGTTCTGGTACTGGGGACTGAGGGTTCTGGGACTGAGGACTGAGGGTTCTGGGACTGAGGGTTCTGGGTCTGGGGACTGAGGGTTCTGGGACTGAGGACTGAGGGTTCTGGGTCTGGGGACTGAGGGTTCTGGTACTGGGGACTGAGGGTTCTGGGTCTGGTCCACCTGTGTCGTGCTCTGTGGCCCTCATAGAGTTCTTCTTTGTCCCTTCTGGATCAGAAGTGCCCATCGCCTCGCAGCCCAGGACCCCGGTCCACCGCGTGGAGCCCGTCGCCGCCTCTAGCCCCGCCTCCCTCCGAAGCCCTCTGCTCCGCCAGCGGCGCCTGAGGTGCCTTGAGGACGAGCTCAGCGACGAAGACGAGGACGGCGGGCCGACGAAGACGGACCCTCTCGTCTTCAAAAGAGCGTCCGGCGATCCCCGGCGGGACTCGGCGGTGGCGAGCGCTCCGCCGCCGCTCTGCAGGGAGGGCCTCGTGACCTTGAGGAGGACGGAGGGCGAGTCGTTCGGCCTGGACCTGGAGGTCACGTCGCCCCCTCTGAAGGTGGTGGTGGTGGGCCTGAAGCCCGGGGGGGCAGCAGAGCGGGTACGTGGGGGTCTGACCTCGGGTCAAATGAAGGACTCGAGGTCATCTGACGGCGCTCTCCCTCCACCAGGAGGCGGCGGGGAGCCTGAGCCCCGGAGACCAGCTGCTCCGGATCGGGGACACGTCGGTGCGCTCCTCCACGTACCGCCACATCTGTGAGCTCATGCACCACCTCCCCCGGACGCTGACCCTGGAGGTCAAGAGGCCGCTTTCAGGTAACACCGTGTGGTCAGAAGGCCTTTTTCCTGGAGGTCAAAGGTCGTCCAAAATGGACCAGAGGGCCGCACTTTAATACTGTAACTAGAGAGCCGTGTCTTTCCGTCTTAAGCTCCTCCCCAAAGCAAGCTGCCGGCGTCTGGCCTTCTCTCCGTGGTGACGATGGGATCAGGAGATTGACCCTTCATGAGCAGCACTGTGGTCACTGTGTAGCCCCCCCCCAGTAGTGTGAAGTTAGCTTAGCTTAGTCTCACGTTGATTAGCACAGTTCTTCCAGTGTCACGTCATCATGTTCGTGATGACCTGGTTTCCACCACATGGGCATTACCTATAGAGTCCAGCAGAGGGCTCTCATGTTCTGATAGAACTAGGCTCGGTGTTTGAACTCATTCCATCCCAACTCAACGGCTTCCCTCTTGTGTGGTCCCAGCTGTAGATCGACTGTCCAGTCTGATGATGTCGTCAGGGAGCAGTGACGGCGCCCCGACCCTGAACCCACCTACGTCTGTTCAGGGGACATCGGATGAAGGACAAGTAACGGGTGCAAATTCTGAGAATTCCAACCACACAACCCGAACAGACGTTCACGTAGCCGTCACCGCTATCGAGGGCGTGCTATCGGAAGTGAGCGTCCGCAGTGCTCGACGGACTCCTCCCCCCTGCAACTCTTTATCTCCGGAGCCTGCAGCCTGCCATCCCAGCCCGTGTGAGAACATCCAGGCTCCGGTAGAGTCCGGTCCACTGGGCTCCTCCAGCTCGGAGGCAGGGAATAGAAACGGTGCCGTGCCCCCTGTGGAGACCCTCAGCTCTGCTGTGTTCTATGGGCCTCATGCTGGATCGAAGTGCATGTGCCCCAAAGGAGAGGACAGCGACTCCTCCGCTGGCCGCCGTGTGCCGGTCAATACGACTGCCGGCAGTCTTCACGAGGAGGCCGTGGAGGTCTGTTTGTGTGACGGCCGGCGACCTGCTGCCCGAGACATATCGCCCTCGAGCCAGTCAGCCAACGGGGCGCCATCTTCTCAGCACGACAGCAGTCAAAACACAGAACTGGAACCGACCTCGCCGCTCTCCGCTGACGTCTTACCGGCAAACAACGAAGACTCCGTGACAACGAGCCGAGACTCGCAGCCATCTCCTCCACTTGGGGTCTCCGCTCCGGTGCAGCAATGCCACACTTCACCTGTGGATTCCTCAGAGCGCCACCCGGATGGTGCCATGGAGCCCTGTGACGGAGGCCCGTCTCCACCAGGTACCCACAGAGTCACGAAGGGTACCACTACTACACATGTGCATGCAGATTCCTTGCTGTCCTCAACTTCATGGAAGAACTTGAATACACAAACACTCCATTCAGCTCCAGTGGAGTCAGAGGCCTCAGCTTCAAGAATCCACCAATTGGACACAAGAGTGTCGGCGTCACTGACGAGCAAAGAAAAAGCTTTGGAGTGTAGAACTAATTTAAACTCCCACGCTATCTCCGTGCTCAAGAAGAGCTCTGGGCTCAAACCTCCTGGTGATCGAGACTATCCCGTTTGGAGCAGTAGCTTCAAGCTGCAGGTTGAAACTCAAATCAGACTAAACGCCAACGTTCCCAAGTTGAAGGGCCTTGCTATTAAGAGTAGGAACACAGCTCAGGAGGAGCCGACTGGTCGGGAGAGTCCCGTATCCTTAAACCAGTCGCCGAAATACCCATCAACACCCACCACGTCCAGCTCTTTGAAAGACAAGACCCCATGCCTGGATTTGCCCAAAGTAAGTGAAAGAAGGCCAGCTGAGGCCGGGCCCTCAGGGACCTCACAAACAGAGATCCAGTTCAGCTCCAAACCGCCAGCCAAGGCACACACGACCACTCAGAGGACCTTTATCGAGGTTCGACTGTCTTCCCTGTATGGCTCTTCACCACAGAGAGAGACGGTGACTCCAGAAGACTCTCAACCCGCTCAAAGAGGCACAGATGCAGGACCAGCACCCACGGGGTCTCCTGCCAACTCCACGGCAGAAAGAACTAAGGGCAAAGAAGATTCAAGCCCAACCAATGGCTCCAAACCCAGAACCGTGGTGGAGACGAGTGAGGCCCTGAAGCCCAGCATGAAGACGATGGACAGGCGGAGCCTCCCCACGGACACCGCCTTGTCCTCCGTCCGGCACAAGATCAAGTCCTTTGAGAACCTGGCTAACTTTGACAAGCCGGTGGCTAAGAGCAGCGACATCCATTCGTACGCGCTGGCCTACAGAGCCTCGCTCCACCAGAGGATCGCCGGGTACATGGGCGTGGTCAACTCCATCGACTGCCGGTCCCGGCAAAGGAGTTTCACTTCTTATGTGGAGAACCTGATGCCCACGACGCGCTGCTCCCCTCTCCTCACTACATCTCCATCCAGCATTACACTGACCAACCTCGAGCTCCCACGTTCCAGCTGTAGCGCGGTTCCCCCGGCGGAGGGCCTCCGAGCTTCGGACGGGGCGGGGCCACTGACCCCCCAGGTGCTGCGCAGGAAACACGGCAGGCTTCCCCTCGGCAGCTTGCGGCAGCTCAGGGCGATCAGCATGCCTGACTTGGATCAACTCTGCACCGAGGACTTCGGCAGCGACCGCGGTGCGGCCGTGGAGACGACCGAGCGCGGCGGCGACGCCGTCCTCCAGACGGCCACAGAGGCCCAGAGCTCTCCGGCTCCCGCAGACCGGACGAACGTGGATGTGACCCGGGACAGCGGAGGTGATGTTGGATCCACTGAAGATCCTCCTCAGGGAACCCCAGAGACCCCCGGCCAACCGCCTGGCTGGGCCATCAGGTGGGAGGTTCAATCATTTGTTTGCTCATTGGTCTAATGGCAAATTCAAAATAAATACATATTTTCTTGGTCAATGTACCTGAATACATTTCCTCTCCGACAAACAGAGATTGAAGATGAGTTCCTTTCTATTGAAACTGTGTTTGATGCTGTTTGAGATGGTGATCAGGAGGAGGAGGAGGAGGAGGAGGAGTCATGGGCTGCTCTGTGTTCTCAGTTTCAAGGAGCTGGCTTCTTCCCCCGGCAGTCAGAGTGCTCTGCTCAGCCTGCTGACCTCCCCGGGGCTCCAGTCCTACGCCTCGGCCCTGCTGCAGGAGGCGCAGGCGCTCTCACAGGTGACGCCTCGCCACATTGACTCTGTGTCTCCATGTGTTGGTCGTATTGACTCTGTGTCTCCATGTGTTGGTCACACTGACTCTGTGTCTCCATGTGTTGGTCACATTGACTCTGTGTCTCCATGTGTTGGTCACATTGACTCTGTGTCTCCATGTGTTGGTCACATTGACTCTGTGTCTCCATGTGTTGGTCACATTGACTCTGTGTCTCCATGTGTTGGTCACACTGACTCTGTGTCTCCATGTGTTGGTCACATTGACTCTGTGTCTCCATGTGTTGGTCGTATTGACTCTGTGTCTCCATGTGTTGGTCACACTGACTCTGTGTCTCCATGTGTTGGTCACATTGACTCTGTGTCTCCATGTGTTGGTCACATTGACTCTGTGTCTCCATGTGTTGGTCACATTGACTCTGTGTCTCCATGTGTTGGTCACATTTACTCTGTGTCTCCATGTGTTGGTCACATTGACTCTGTGTCTCCATGTGTTGGTCACACTGACTCTGTGTCTCCATGTGTTGGTCACATTGACTCTGTGTCTCCATGTGTTGGTCACATTGACTCTGTGTCTCCATGTGTTGGTCACATTGACTCTGTGTCTCCATGTGTTGGTCACATTGACTCTGTGTCTCCATGTGTTGGTCACATTGACTCTGTGTCTCCATGTGTTGGTCACACTGACTCTGTGTCTCCATGTGTTGGTCACATTGACTCTGTGTCTCCATGTGTTGGTCACATTGACTCTGTGTCTCCATGTGTTGGTCACATTGACTCTGTGTCTCCATGTGTTGGTCACATTGACTCTGTGTCTCCATGTGTTGGTCACATTGACTCTGTGTCTCCATGTGTTGGTCACATTGACTCTGTGTCTCCATGTGTTGGTCACATTGACTCTGTGTCTCCATGTGTTGGTCACATTGACTCTGTGTCTCCATGTGTTGGTCACATTGACTCTGTGTCTCCATGTGTTGGTCACATTGACTCTGTGTCTCCATGTGTTGGTCACATTGACTCTGTGTCTCCATGTGTTGGTCACATTGACTCTGTGTCTCCATGTGTTGGTCACATTGACTCTGTGTCTCCATGTGTTGGTCACATTGACTCTGTGTCTCCATGTGTTGGTCACATTGACTCTGTGTCTCCATGTGTTGGTCACATTGACTCTGTGTCTCCATGTGTTGGTCACATTGACTCTGTGTCTCCATGTGTTGGTCACATTGACTCTGTGTCTCCATGTGTTGGTCACATTGACTCTGTGTCTCCATGTGTTGGTCACATTGACTCTGTGTCTCCATGTGTTGGTCACATTGACTCTGTGTCTCCATGTGTTGGTCACATTGACTCTGTGTCTCCATGTGTTGGTCACATTGACTCTGTGTCTCCATGTGTTGGTCACATTGACTCTGTGTCTCCATGTGTTGGTCACATTGACTCTGTGTCTCCATGTGTTGGTCACATTGACTCTGTGTCTCCATGTGTTGGTCACATTGACTCTGTGTCTCCATGTGTTGGTCACATTGACTCTGTGTCTCCATGTGTTGGTCACATTGACTCTGTGTCTCCATGTGTTGGTCACATTGACTCTGTGTCTCCATGTGTTGGTCACATTGACTCTGTGTCTCCATGTGTTGGTCACATTGACTCTGTGTCTCCATGTGTTGGTCACATTGACTCTGTGTCTCCATGTGTTGGTCACATTGACTCTGTGTCTCCATGTGTTGGTCACACTGACTCTGTGTCTCCATGTGTTGGTCATACTGACTCTGTGTCTCCATGTGTTGGTCACATTGACTCTGTGTCTCCATGTGTTGGTCACATTGACTCTGTGTCTCCATGTGTTGGTCACATTGACTCTGTGTCTCCATGTGTTGGTCACATTGACTCTGTGTCTCCATGTGTTGGTCACACTGACTCTGTGTCTCCATGTGTTGGTCATACTGACTCTGTGTCTCCATGTGTTGGTCACATTGACTCTGTGTCTCCATGTGTTGGTCACACTGACTCTGTCTCCATGTGTTGGTCACACTGACTCTGTGTCTCCATGTCCTCCATGCAGGTCAACGGTAACACTCACCTGGTGGTCCTGAGCAAAGAGGAAGGCTCGGGGCTCGGCTTCAGTGTTGCTGGTGGAGTCGACCTGGAGCAGAAGGCCATCACTGTGAGTAAAGTGTAGGGCTCAGCCTTAGAGATAGAGGAAGGAGATGAGGTTCCTCTAGGAGCCTTAGAGATAGAGTAAGGAGATGAGGTTCCTCTAGGAGCCTTAGAGATAGAGGAAGGAGATGAGGTTCCTCTAGGAGCCTTAGAGATAGAGGAAGGAGATGAGGTTCCTCTAGGAGCCTTAGAGATAGAGGAAGGAGATGAGGTTCCTCTAGGAGCCTTAGAGATAGAGGAAGGAGATGAGGTTCCTCTAGGAGCCTTAGAGATAGAGTAAGGAGATGAGTTTCCTCTAGGAGCCTTAGAGATAGAGTAAGGAGATGAGGTTCCTCTAGGAGCCTTAGAGATAGAGTAAGGAGATGAGGTTCCTCTAGGAGCCTTAGAGATAGAGGAAGGAGATGAGGTTCCTCTAGGAGCCTTAGAGATAGAGTAAGGAGATGAGGTTCCTCTAGGAGCCTTAGAGATAGAGTAAGGAGATGAGGTTCCTCTAGTGGCCTTAGAGATAGAGGAAGGAGATGAGGTTCCTCTAGGAGCCTTAGAGATAGAGTAAGGAGATGAGGTTCCTCTAGGAGCCTTAGAGATACATTTAAAATAAATATACACTTTTATTAATCCCCAAGGGAAAATTAGTTCTCTGCATTTAACCCATCCTTAGTTATTAAGGAGCAGTGGGCTCTAGGAGCCTTAGAGATAGGGTAAGGAGATGAGGTTCCTCTAGGAGCCTTGGAGATAGAGGAAGGAGATGAGTACTGTATCATTTTGGGTCCAGGTCCATCGGGTCTTCAGCAAAGGGCCGGCGAGCCTGGAGGGGAGGATCCAGAGAGGGGACAGCGTCCTGTCCGTCAACGGGACCAGTCTGGGGGGTAAGACCCACTCCGAGGTGTTCTCCTGCCTCCATCAGGCCCGGCTGTCCACTCAGGCCCTCGTGGTCATCTGGAGGGACGAGGACGGAGAGCTGGACGAGAAGTCTTCTGGAGCCGGAACCGGTGGGTCCCCTGTGCCCCCCCCCTCACTGATGTATGATGTGCAACCTCAGCAACCTCATGATGCCCCTCTCTGTGGTGGTGGGGGTCCAGACGGTGCTTCAGCGGTGGAGCTCCACAAGTCCTCCGCTGGCCTGGGTTTCAGTCTGGAAGGGGGGAAGGCCTCGTCCCAGGGGGGCCGCCGCTCACCGTCCAACGCATCTTCAAAGGTGACCCCGTTGTTTATGTTGAAGATAAATATTAATTTAATCATCTGGAAAGAAATACTAGTCTCATGGCACAGGTAGAACCCGTAGAGGGTCTGTTATGGACTCTTAGGGATCCAGCACCACCAAGAAGTCTGAAATAAGAGGGTGCACCTGAAACCACTTCAGGGATGAGGAGTGTCCATGGTGATCCACCGTGGTCTCAATGGACGAGTTGCTCGTCTCTTCTTCCTCGACTCCCTGCCTCCTGCTCATCACAGCCCTCTTGTGATTGGTTGCCTGTCAGCAGTAACTGTCCAATAGGAATCATGCCTGGTTGGGTCTCTTCTTTCTTGTCTTTGATACTTTGCTTTCTGCGTGGAGAACACTGGAAAGTGACTCTTTCATAAAAAGTTACGTTTCTACGTGAAAACATTTGTGGTGTGGGCTCCATGCTTGACAGGGGGCGGGGCTTGTTTCATGTCAGATCTCTCTCGCGAGCTGAGGGGAATCAGACGGTCTTTAACGTGAGTCGCTGTACTCCTCCAACAGGAGGCGCCACAGAGCTGTCCGGGCTGATGGAGGTGGGCGATCAAGTCGTGTCCATCAACGGGCGTTCTCTGGAGGGCCTCCTGCACCACGACGCCTGGAAGGTCCTCAAAGCCACCGAGGAAGGGCCCAACCAGCTCCTGGTACGCAGGGCGAGGCCCCTGCCCGTAAAGAACCAGGCCCTGGAGAGCTGAGGCGGAGGAGGACTCTGGTCCTGGAGGCCTCTGTTGTGTTTGGTGACATGTGTTTGTATGTAGGAATAGCCAAATGTGAGGGACCACTAACTATCGAGATTTACATTGATTCATGATTTATTTCAGAAGGGAGGGAAGTTTGTTTACAATAGAATCACTAAAGGATCTTCTTTTTTATTTTTTAAAGTCAGTATGTGGATCATGCTCACCTGACGTCTTCGACCTTTGTAAATGTAAACGTCTTAAAATCATTTAAAACCTTTGAGTCTGTTTCTCTACTCAAAGTGGGAGGGGCTTAGAGGCTGGGAGGGACCGCGTGTCGGATAGTGCGACATCTAGTGGCGAGGTTGTAGATTGTAACCGACCGGATACTTTCTGCAGTAACGCGAGCCGCCGAGGTCAAACCCCCGACAACGCCGGCGGCCTCGGTCAACGTCCGGCGGCACCGCGGTTCTCAAGCCGTGGTCCTCTGGGACTACGGTGGCCTGCAGGGACTAACTGGTTGTGTGCAACACGATGTGAAGGGGCCAGCAGCCGAGGGCTCACAGGAAGTCACAGCAGGTCACTACTGGAGGGAAGGCAACTAGAGAACAATGACACGTCTTTAAACTTTGATTAAACACAAACTCTGACTCATTGAATGGACCGAGCTGTTCACCACAGAGGCTCAGAGTGACCAGAGAGGACTAGACACGCAACATGTCGGCCCCCTGCTCACCCTTCTGTCTTTATCTTTACAGTGAAGAGTTGAACACGATAGCAGCCGGGGGCAGGTCCTCACACCGGGGAGACGGGTAGTTGTAAGGAGTGGCCACCAGGGGTCAGTCAACGCACACACACACCCTCCTAACTCCTCTTCGTCTGGTGTGGAGCTGCTGAAACAAAGTGTAGAGGACCCTGTTCTGAACCCAGCTGCCTCTGCAGGGAGAGAAGAGCAACACGAGCAACACGAGCCCCTCTGGAGCGCTGCCCGCTGAGGAGACTGCTGCCTCAGCTCCGCCCCTCAGGGTTACTGCTGCCTCAGCTCCGCCCCTCAGGGTTACTGCTGCCTCAGCTCCGCCCCTCAGGGTTACTGCTGCCTCAGCTCCGCCCCTCAGGGCTACTGCTGCCTCAGCTCCGCCCCTCAGGGTTACTGCTGCCTCCTGGACATGCAGAGGACTGACAGGGATCTCACTGAGACCACATGAGACCACATGAGTCCACATGAGACCACATGAGACCACATGAGACCACATGAGTCCACATGAGACCACATGAGACCACATGAGTCCACATGAGACCACATGAGTCCACATGAGACCACATGAGACCACATGAGTCCACATGAGACCACATGAGTCCACATGAGACCACATGAGACCACAAGAGTCCACATGAGACCACATGAGTCCACATGAGACCACATGAGACCACATGAGACCACATGAGACCACAAGAGTCCACATGAGACCACATGAGACCACATGAGTCCACATGAGACCACATGAGTCCACAAGAGACCACATGAGACCACAAGAGTCCATATGAGACCACATGAGTCCACATGAGACCACATGAGTCCACATGAGACCACAAGAGTCCACATGAGACCACATGAGACCACATGAGACCACATGAGACCACATGATGCCACATGAGACCACATGAGACCACATGAGACCACATGAGACCACATGAGACCACATGACACCACATGAGACCACATGAGACCACATGAGACCACATGAGACCACATGAGTTCACATGAGACCACATGAGTCCACATGAGACCACATGAGTCCACATGAGACCACATGAGACCACATGAGTCCACATGAGACCACATGAGACCACATGAGACCACATGAGACCACATGAGACCACATGAGAGCACATGAGACCACATGAGACCACATGAGAGCACATGAGACCACATGAGACCACATGAGAGCACATGAGACCACATGAGTCCACATGAGAGCACATGAGACCACATGAGTCCACATGAGACCACATGAGTCCACATGAGACCACATGAGTCCACATGAGAGCACATGAGTCCACATGAGAGCACATGAGACCACATGAGTCCACATGAGACCACATGAGTCCACATGAGACCACATGAGTCCACATGAGACCACATGAGACCACATGAGTCCACATGAGACCACATGAGTCCACTTGAGACCACATGAGTCCACATGAGAGCATGAGACCACATGAGACCACATGAGACCACATGACACCACATGAGACCACATGACACCACATGAGACCACATGATGCCACATGAGACCACATGACACCACATGAGACCACATGAGACCACATGAGACCACATGAGACCACATGACACCACATGAGACCACATGAGACCACATGAGACCACATGAGACCACATGAGACCAGATGAGACCACATGAGTCCACATGAGACCACATGAGACCACATGAGTCCACATGAGTCCACATGAGACCACATGAGACCACATGAGTCCACATGAGTCCACATGAGACCACATGAGTCCACATGAGTCCACATGAGAGCACATGAGTCCACATGAGAGCACATGAGACCACATGAGTCCACATGAGACCACATGAGTCCACATGAGTCCACATGAGACCACATGAGTCCACATGAGACCACATGAGTCCACATGAGACCACATGAGTCCACTTGAGACCACATGAGTCCACATGAGACCACATGAGTCCACATGAGAGCACATGAGACCACATGAGACCACATGAGTCCACATGAGACCACATGAGTCCACATGAGTCCACATGAGACCACATGAGTCCACATAGATATAGATAGATATATACTTTATTAATCCCCAAGGGGAAATTTGTCGTGAAAATGGCGCCGTGCCAACGGCTGCTTGTTTCAGTAGTGGCGTTTTGCTTTTATTTTATTGTCTTTTTTTGCACTTTTCCTCTCTTTTTCTTTTTCTTTTCTTTCACGTTTGTCTTAGTTACGGTCGGACACTGGACCATAACTACTTTTTTCGATACTTCTACTGTGGCTTTTGTTCACTTTGTCGTGAGTATCGGAGAGCCACAGCAAAACAATGACGGGGACCGTCGTCTACTCGCTCAGCTGATCGCTGTGCAGGCCGAAGCTTCTGCCTGGAGACAGACCTGTGATCCCGCTGGAGCTACAAGGGCTCGCGGCTGCAGATCGGGTGTCAAGCGGAGGGCTAAAACGAGGAGATACAAACCCTCGGTACCGTCGATCATAACGGGGAACGTGAGGTCTTTGGCGAATAAGACGGATGAGCTCGGCGCGCTGGTAATGTCTGAGAGGATCTTCCGTGAGAGCAGCCTCTTGTGCTTCACTGAGACGTGGCTACACGCGGACTATCCGGATCACAGCGCGTCTTTGCCCGGCTTCAGGACTGTTCGGGCTGACAGAGACGCTACACAGAGCGGTAAGATGAGGGGGGGCGGGATCGCTGTTTATGTGAATGAACGGTGGTGCCATCCGGACCATGTGTCCGTGAAGGAGCGCTTCTGTAGCCCGAACATTGAACTGCTGGCCGTGGGGATGCGCCCGTACTATTTGCCGAGAGAGTTCACGTCCGCCATTGTGGTTGTCGTGTACGTGCCGCCATCAGCTGACGCTGAGGAAGCTGTGGACACCATCCACTCCACTGTCTGCTCTGCTGAATCATCAGCCTGGAGCATTCATGACCATCACTGGCGACTTTAACCACACCACATTGGAAAAAGCTCTGCCAACCTTCCATCAATACATAGACTGCCCAACAAGGAACAATAAAACTCTGGACTTGCTGTATGCTAATACTAAGGACGCATACAGCGCCACTGCCCTTCCCCCCCTCGGCAGGTCTGATCATGACCTGGTCCGGCTGACACCAGGTCTGTTCCTCTGGTGAAGAGGCTGTGACCACCAGGACTGTGAGGAGGTGGTCTCTGGAGGCTAACGACGCTCTGCAGGACTGCTTCGAGTCAACGGACTGGGATGTGCTGTGTGGACCGCACGGGGAGGACATCAACAGGATGACCGACTGCATCACGGAATACATCAAGTTCTGTGAACACACCACCATCCCATCACGGACTGTGCGCTGCTTCCCCAACAACAAGCCCTGGATCACCAGGGACCTGAAGGCGCTTCTTAACAAGAAGAAAGCTGCTTTCAGGTCTGGAGACAGGGATGAGCTGAGGAGAGTCCAGCGCAACCTGAAGGTGAAGCTCAGGGAGGGCAAGGACTCCTACAGGAGGAAGCTGGAGGCCAAACTCCAGCTGAACAACACAAGGGAGGTGTGGTCTGGGATGAAGCAGATAACTGGCTTCAAGGTGGGAGGGAGACAGCCAGGGGGCTCCTGGAAGGGCCAACCAGCTGAACTGTTTTCAATAGGTTCAGTTCACAGCCCTCCCGTCTCCTCCACACATCACACCTCCCAAACACCTCCCCTCTGTCCCCCTGCTGAGCTGCACATCCACGAGCCCTCAATAACAATGGGCTCCTCCTCCCCCCTCTCTGTGACGACTGACCAGGTGAGAAGACAGCTGGAGAAACTACTCCAGCGCAGAGCTGAAGGTCCTGATGGCATCAGCCCCAGGGTCCTAAAGACCTGCGCCACCCAGCTGTCTGGTGTCCTGCAGCGCCTCTTCAACCTCAGCCTGAGGCTGGGGGAGGTCCCTGTGGAAGACGTCGTGCCTGGTCCCTGTCCCAAAGAAGTCAACACCATCTGGCCTCAACGACTACCGACCGTCGCCTCACCTCCCATGTGATGAAGGTGCTGGAGGCTGGTCTTGGCCCACCTCCGGCCGCAGGTGAAATCGTCGTTGGACCCTCTGCAATCTGCTTACCAGCCTCATGTGGGAGTGGACGACGCCATCATCTACCTGCTGCAACGAGCTCAGTCGCACCTGGATGGAACCGGTGTCTCTGTGAGTCACTTTCTTTGACTTCTCCAGTGCATTTAACACCATCCAGCCACTGCTGCTGAGTGAGAAGCTGCGTGGCAGTGTGGGCGCGTCCACCATCTCCTGGGTCACTGACTACCTCACAAGCAGGCCACAGTTTGTCAGAATGGGCGTGTGCTGTCTGGAGCAGTGGTCAGTGATGTTCAAACCCACAGGAACTGTTCTGTCTCCTTCCTCTTCACCCTGTACACCAGTGACTTCCAGTACAACACGGAGTCATGCCATCTGCAGAAGTACTCTGATGACTCTGCAGTGGTCGGGTGTATTAGGGATGGACGGAGGAGGAGGACAGGGCAGTGGTGAGTGACTTTGTAAAGTGGGCGATGAGAATCACCTGCGGCTGAGCGTGGCCAAGACCAGAGATGGTGGTGGACTTCAGGAGGAAGACAGCTCCTCCCCTCTGAGTGTCCTGGGAGTGCGTGGACATGGTGGAGGAGGACCAGTACCTGGGCGTCTCCATCGACAGCCGACTGAACTGGAAGGCCAACATCAACGCTGTGTACAAGAAGGGGATGAGTCGACTTTTTCCTGAGAAAGCTTCGATCCTTCAACGTGTGCAGCAAGATGCTGGAGATGTTCTCCCAGTGGGCGTGGCCAGTGTGCTGCACTTTGCCATTGTCTGCTGGGGGAGCAGCATCGGAGCCGGTGACACCAGCCGTCTTAACAAACTGGTTAGGAAGGCTGGCTCCATCATCGGCTGCCAGCTGGAGCACCTGGAGCAGGTGGTGGAGAGGAGGACGTTGAAGAAACTTGTGTCCATATTGGACCACCCGGACCACCCGGACCACCCTCTCCACCACCTCCTCCAGGGACAGAGGAGGACTTTCTCCAGACGTCTACTCACGCTCCGCTGCCACAAGGACAGATACAGGAGAACATTCCTGCCGACGGCTATGAGGCTCTACAACAGATCACCTCTTGCCAGATCAGAGTGCAATAACTACAACAATAACTGAATACTTACACTATGTTGATCTGCACTTCACACATCTCATTTGTTTGCACGTCCACATGAGTCCACATGAGACCACATGTGACCCCGTGTGACCCCGTGTGATCCCGTGTGACCCCGTGTGAACCCGTGTGACCCCGTGTGACCCCGTGTGATCCCGTGTGATCCTGTGTGACCCCGTGTGATCCTGTGTGACCCCTGTGTGATCCCGTGTGATCCCGTGTGATCCCGTGTGATCCCGTGTGACCCTGTGTGACCCCGTGTGACCCCGTGTGATCGTGTGACCCTGTGATCCCGTGTGACCCTGTGTGACCCTGTGGCAGTCCCGTGTGACCCGTGATCCTGTGTGACCCGTGTGACCCCGTGTGACCCAGACCCTGTGTGATCCCGGTGACCCCGTGTGATCCCGTGTGACCCCGTGTGATCCGGTGTGACCCGTGTGACCCGTGATCCTGTGATCCCGTGTGACCGTGTGATCCCGTGTGACCCTGTGACCCGTGTGACCCTGTGATCCTGTGTGACCCCGTGTGAACCCGTGTGACCCCGTGTGACCCCGTGTGACTCCGTGTGACTCCGTGTGACCCGATCCTGTAGACCCGTGTGACCCTGTGTGACCCGTGTGACCCGTGTGATCCTGTGACCCCGTGTGACCCCGTGTGACTCCGTGTGACCCCGTGTGGTCCTGTGTGATCCCGTGTGACCCCGTGTGACCCCGTGTGATCCTGTGACCCCTGTGACCCGTGTGTGACCCTGTGACCCGTGTGACCCTGTGTGACCCCGTGTGACTCCGTGACCCCCTGTGACTCCGTGTGACCCCGTGTGACTCCGTGTGACCCCGTGACCGGTAGACCTGTGTGACCCGTGTGACCCCGTGTGATCGTGTGACCCCTGTGTGACCCTGTGACCCTGTGACCCCGTGTGATCCTGTGACCCCGTGTGACCCGTGTGACCCCGTGTGACTCCGTGTGACCCCGTGTGACCCCGTGTGACCCCGTGTGACCCCGTGTGACCCCGTGTGACTCCGTGTGACTCCGTGTGACCCCGTGTGACTCCGTGTGACTCTGTGTGACCCCGTGTGACCCCGTGTGACCCCGTGTGACTCCGTGTGACCCCGTGTGACCCGTGTGATCCCGTGTGACCCGTGTGATCCCGTGTGACCCTGTGTGATCCTGTGTGACCCTGTGTGACCCCGTGTGACCCCGTGTGATCCTGTGTGACCCCTGTGTGACCCCGTGTGACCCTGTGTGACCCTGTGTGATCCCGTGTGATCCCGTGTGACCCTGTGTGACCCCGTGTGACCCCGTGTGATCCTGTGTGATCCCGTGTGACCCCGTGTGATCCCGGCCCGTGACCCTGTGACCCCGTGTGACTCCGTGTGACCCCGTGTGACTCCGTGTGACCCCGTGTGACCCCGTGTGACTCCGTGTGACTCCGTGTGACCCCGTGTGACTCCGTGTGACCCCCTGTGACTCCGTGTGACTCTGTGTGACCCCGTGTGACCCCGTGTGACCCCGTGTGACTCCGTGTGACTCCGTGTGACTCCGTGTGACCCCGTGTGACCCGTGTGACCCGTGTGACCCGTGTGACCCTGTGTGACCCTGTGCAGACCCGTGTGACCCGTGTGACCCCGTGTGACCCTGTGACCCGTGTGACCCGTGTGACCCCGTGTGACCCCGTGTGACCCGTGTGACCCCGTGTGATCCCGTGTGACCCTGTGTGACCCTGTGTGACCCCGTGTGACCCCGTGTGATCCTGTGTGACCCCTGTGTGACCCCGTGTGACCCTGTGACCCTGTAGCGACCCGTGTGACCCTGTGTGACCCCGTGTGACCCGTGTGATCCCGTGTGACCCTGTGTGACCCTGTGTGACCCCGTGTGACCCCGTGTGACCCCGTGTGACCCCTGTGTGACCCCGTGTGATCCCGTGTGACCCCGTGTGACCCCGTGTGACCCCGTGTGATCCCGTGTGACCCCGTGTGATCCCGTGTGACCCCGTGTGACCCTGTGTGACCCCGTGTGATCCTGTGTGACCCCTGTGTGACCCCGTGTGACCCCGTGTGACCCCTGTGACCCCGTGTGACCCTGTGTGACCCTGTGTGACCCCGTGTGATCCCGTGTGACCCTGTGTGACCCTGTGTGACCCCGTGTGATCCCGTGTGACCCTGTGTGACCCTGTGTGATCCCGTGTGACCCTGTGTGACCCTGTGTGACCCCTTGTGACCCTGTGTGACCCCGTGTGACCCTGTGTGATCCCGTGTGACCCCGTGTGATCCCGTGTGACCCGTGTGACCCCGTGTGACCCCGTGTGATCCCGTGTGATCCTGTGTGACCCCGTGTGATCCTGTGTGACCCCGTGTGACCCCGTGTGACCCCGTGTGATCCTGTGTGACCCCTGTGTGATCCCGTGTGATCCCGTGTGACCCCGTGTGATCCCGTGTGACCCCGTGTGACCCCGTGTGACCCCGTGTGATCCCGTGTGATCCTGTGTGATCCCGTGTGATCCCGTGTGATCCCGTGTGATCCTGTGTGATCCCGTGTGACCCCGTGTGACCCCGTGTGACCCCGTGTGACCCTGTGTGACCCCGTGTGACCCCGTGTGACCCCGTGTGATCCCGTGTGACCCCGTGTGACCCCGTGTGATCCTGTGTGACCCCGTGTGACCCCGTGTGATCCCGTGTGACCCCGTGTGATCCCGTGTGACCCCGTGTGACCCCGTGTGACCCCGTGTGACCCCGTGTGATCCTGTGTGACCCTGTGTGACCCCGTGTGACCCCGTGTGATCCCGTGTGACCCCGTGTGATCCCGTGTGACCCCGTGTGACCCTGTGTGACCCTGTGTGATCCCGTGTGACCCCGTGTGATCCCGTGTGACCCCGTGTGACCCTGTGTGACCCCGTGTGACCCCGTGTGACCCCGTGTGATCCCGTGTGACCCCGTGTGATCCTGTGTGACCCTGTGTGATCCTGTGTGACCCCGTGTGACCCTGTGTAACCCCGTGTGACCCTGTGTGACCCCGTGTGACCCCCGTGTGACCCCGTGTGACCCCGGCTGGAGGATGCTGTGACAAGGCGGCGTAATGATCTCCGCGCTGCAGCAGCACACTCGGCCTCTTCATTTATTCTCGTGTTTATTTTTCCATCATGATTCTAATGATTTATTGAAGCGGTGGAAACAAGACAACCAGAGGGCCTCCTGCAGGTCACGAGGGCCACGGGGCGCGAATGAGCCTAAGAAGGGAGGGAGGCCCAGGAACCACGGTCAGTCCTGTAGCTCCTCCCATCAGCGTTAGTGTGTCCTGTAGCTCCTCCCATCAGCGTTAGTGTGTCCTGTAGCTCCTCCCATCAGTGTTAGTGTGTCCTGTAGCTCCTCCCATCAGCGTTAGTGTGTCTTGTAGCTCCTCCCATCACACTGTGGACAGTGTGTGTTTCACGTGAGCGACACAACCACGTCTGACATGTTGTGTTCCTCCAGATTGTTGTTGGTTCATCAACACGACAACAACGCACACGTTGTGACACTAAAGAGCTCCACCCTCAACGAGCTGGACTCGTCTGTCATACCCACATGTTGTTATTATGAGTGATCTCTTGACCCCTGAACATAATAACACAATAATAGCTGTAAAAACACAAACACACGCACAAGAACAGTTCTGTGTGCTGCTTGTTGCCCCCCCCCCCCTCCGGGCCGTTGAAGGGGCTCACTGTGGGCTCGGAGGCGCGCTGTCCCTTTAAGAGGGAGGAGCGTCGTGATGACGTAAATGACGTAGGAGTAGATCCTGAAAAAAAAGCCGCTTCAAATACTCCCGGCCGGAGCGCAGCGGCGTGAGTGGCGGCTGCTGGCGGAGCTGGACGGACACGAGCCACGGGACCAGCTGTAGAGGAGGGGGCGGGGCAACAACAACAACAACTCTAAATGCAAAATAATAACACACACAGTTCGGCAATCCGCGTCTCTAAAGAGGACAAACACACTATCAGGAGGCTCTGTCTGCCGCATGCGCACAGAGGACGCGACTCGGGAAGCATCTGTGTGTGCGTGCGCGCGTGTGTGTGCGTGTGAGTGTGTGTTCGTGTGTGCGTGTGTGAGC
This sequence comes from Pseudoliparis swirei, assembly GCF_029220125.1. Classification (NCBI taxonomy): domain Eukaryota; kingdom Metazoa; phylum Chordata; class Actinopteri; order Perciformes; family Liparidae; genus Pseudoliparis; species Pseudoliparis swirei. The sequence continues at coordinate 31,346,295 of NC_079394.1, read as the reverse complement.
GTGTGGGGGGGCGGGTGCAAGGCGCATCATGCCACGCGCCAGCGCGCTGCGCGTGTACCTGTTCGCGCTCCTGCTGCCGCTGGCGACGCTCGCGCAGGACGTGGAGGTGCTGGTGTTCCTGCCGCGGAACAACTCCTACCCGTTCTCGCACGCGCGCGTCGCGCCCGCGATCCTGTACGCGCAGCGGCGGCTGCGGGACGCGGCGCGCTTCGCCGGCTTCCGCTTCCACGTCCAGTTCGAGGACTCCGACTGCGTCAACGGTGCCATGTTCGCGCTGGTGGAGCGGTCGTGCGCGCGCAAGCCGGACCTGATCCTGGGGCCGGTGTGCGAGTACGAGGCGGCGGCGGTGGTGAGGCTGGCGTCCCGCTGGGACGTCCCGGTGATCTCGGCCGGGGCGCTGGCCGTGGGCTTCGGGGACAAGCGCGGCGAGTACTCGCACCTGACGCGCATCGCGCCGCCGCACGTGAAGATGGCGGAGACGTTCGCCGCGATGTTCGCGCACTTCGCGTGGCGGAGCGCGCTGCTGGTGTACCAGGACGACAAGGCGGAGCGGAACTGCTACTTCACGCTGGAGGGGGTCTACCACCTGATGGCCGACCTGCGGCTCCAGACCTACGCCTTCGAGGAGCGCGCGGACCCCGACGACGTGCTGCACAACATGCAGGACTCCGAAGGTACGGGGGGAGGGGGGGTATCCAGTCCTCTCCAGCGCTGAGGCTCATATTCATGACCTGTTACATGTAACATCTTGAAGTATTGACCATGACATCATGTTTACATGCCACACCGTGTCATACAACATGTCTACTGGTCCTCAGGAGAGCTCAACTATTGGCTCTCAAGATTCTGATTTGTCACCAAATCATCGATCGGCCAATCGTTTCATCCGTCAGACAAAATAACCAAAGAACTTCTTTATTGTCGTAGTAATAACTTTATGTATCTGACACTTTATAAACCGTGTTTACAAAGTAGAGCTGAAGTCCTGAAGCTTCATCACAGCAACGCAGCGTGAGAGTCTGTCGACTTCAAAGGGAAACACAGGAAACACGTTTAACACGTTTAACACGTATTACATGAGATCTGTGTGATAACTACACACAGATCCAACTGTGTCATACATGTGTAATACATGTGTAATACATGTGTCATACATGTGTAATACATGTGTCATACATGTGTAATACATGTGTCATACATGTGTCATACATGTGTAATACATGTGTCATACATGTGTAATACATGTGTCATACATGTGTAATACATGTGTCATACATGTGTCATACATGTGTCATACATGTGTAATACATGTGTCATACATGTGTCATACATGTGTCATACATGTATAATACATGTGTCATACATGTGTCATACATGTGTCATACATCTGTAATACATGTGTCATACATGTGTCATACATGTGTAATACATGTGTAATACATGTGTCATACACGTGTCATACATGTGTCATACACGTGTCATACATGTGTAATACATGTCATACATGTGTAATACATGTGTAATACATGTGTCATACATGTGTCATACATGTGTAATACATGTGTAATACACGTGTAATACATGTCATACATGTGTAATACATGTGTAATACATGTGTCATACATATGTCATACATGTGTCATACATGTGTAATACATGTGTCATACATGTGTCATACATGTGTAATACATGTGTCATACATGTGTAATACATGTGTAATACATGTGTCATACATGTGTCATACATGTGTAATACATGTGTAATACATGTGTCATACATGTGTAATACATGTGTCATACATATGTCATACATGTGTCATACATGTGTAATACATGTGTCATACATGTGTAATACATGTGTAATACACGTGTAATACATGTGTCATACATGTGTCATACACGTGTCATACATGTGTAATACATGTGTCATACATGTGTAATACATGTGTAATACATGTGTCATACATATGTCATACATGTGTCATACATGTGTAATACATGTGTCATACATGTGTAATACATGTCATATGTAATACATGTGTAATATGTGTCACGTGTCATACATGTGTAATACATGTGTGTAATACATGTGTAATACATGTGTCATACATGTGTAATACATGTGCAATACATGTGCAATACATGTACATGTACACGTGTCATACATGTGTCATACATGTCATACACGTGTCATACATGTGTCATACATGTATGTACATGTGTCATACATGTGTAATGTGTAATACACGGTAATATGTCATACATGTGTCATACATGTGCCATACATGTGTAATACATGTGTAATACATGTGTCATACATGTGTCATACATGTGCAATACAGCATGTAATACGACGTTACGATGGTTACGGTGGTTTCACTGATGATTCTAGCAGGTGGATACGGTGGTTACTGTGGATACGGTGGTTACTGTGGATACGGTGGTTACGTGTTACGGGATAGTTCACGGAAATTGTGGATACACGGTGGATCTGATTGGTTCACGTGGTTATGGTGGTTACGGTGGTTACGGTGGTTACGCCCTTTATGGATATCAGGGGGATGATTAGTGATCAGCTGTATTGACGACAGTATTGATCGTCATTCAGACCCGATGTCTCTGCTTCTGGACAAAGCTCCATAACAATTATAATAATAATGATTATTTAAAGATTTGGAGGGATTTTTTTTCTTCATCATTACTGATATTAACAAACTTCCTGATTATGATGTTATATAACAATGCACAGGGATGTATGACTGACATGAGATATTTGAACTAAAAAACAACCAACACACACACACACACGCACACACACACGCACACATACACACACACACAACGCGGTGCAAAAAACGGACCTCTCTCCTGATTGGTCCGTTTCTCCTGATGCTAATCCTCCCGACACACGCTGAGTCTGTGTGAAGCCATGGTGTCGGGAGGGGCCTCCTCTGGGCTCCAGAGCTGGCTTTTACAGAGCGACCTCAAACGCCCCGCGGCTCTGAAAGGACAATACTGTAAACAACAACAGCATCACCTGACGCTCCACCTCCAACATGGGTCCTCTATGCTGGACTAAAGGACAACGCAGCCAAACGGGGGCCCCTCAAGAAGACAGTGTGGCCCTCCGTGAGGGAGTGCTGTGGCCCCGCAGTGAGGGAGTGCTGTGGCCCCTCCGTGAGGGAGTCCTGTGGCCCCTCAGCGAGGGAGTCCTGTGGCCCCTCAGCGAGGGAGTCCTGTGGCCCTCAGTGAGGGAGTCCTGTGGCCCCGCAGTGAGGGAGTCCTGTGGCCCTCAGTGAGGGAGTCCTGTGGCCCTCAGTGAGGGAGTCCTGCGGTCCCTCAGCGAGGATGTCCTGTGGCCCTCAGTGAGGAGTCCTGTGGCCTCAGTGAGGGGTCCTGTGGCCCGCAGTGAGGGAGTCCTGTGGCCCTCAGCGAGGGAGTCCTGTGGCCCTCAGCGAGGGAGTCCTGTGGCCCTCAGTGAGGGAGTCCTGTGGCCCCGCAGTGAGGGAGTCCTGTGGCCCTCAGTGAGGGAGTCCTGTGGCCCTCAGCGAGGGAGTCCTGTGGCCCCGCAGTGAGGGAGTCCTGTGGCCCTCAGTGAGGGAGTCCTGTGGCCCTCAGTGAGGGAGTGCTTCTCCTTCCTGACTTCATTCGTGACGAGCATCAGAGCAGAGAAGCAGAGCTCAGAGGTTTGGTAAGTTGCTGGCTGCGAGCGCGGCCCCTCTGACGGGCTGCCGGCGCACACAGGGCCCCTAGTGTGCGCCGCCGGGTCATTAAAGGGGCCACAGTGCTGCAGCACTGAGGTGAAGCTGTCCCACGGACTCCAGGGGTATTTCAGGAGGTGTGTTTAAGTGACAGCGCTGTGAGGAATGTTCCAGCCGGACTCTGAATCTTCCTCAGGAACTCGCTGCCGGCCTCTTTCCGTCCCGCTGCCGCTCTCTGAGGACGGCCCCCAGAGGAGGATTCACCTCCGGGTGGAGCGGTCTTTCTTCACGGCACGACGGGGTTCTCAGGTTTATTTGCACGTTCTGCGATTTTAAAAGTGGAGCTTTAAAAGAAATGGAGCTCCGAGTGATGAAGCTGCAGCGCCCCCCTCTGGCTGAGGGAGGCGTGGTCACATGATCCAACTACAACGTCTGAGGAGGAGCAGTCCACCTTAAGGATCAGTCCACCTTAAATGAGTCCACCCAAATGAATATTCATCCCCACCACTCATCTTTCTGAGCCCGCCTTCCTGGTGACCCCTGGTGACCCCTGGTGACTCCTGGTGACCCCTGGCGTGTGCTGTGCGCTTACAATAGATCACTTTGAAAAGTGAACACATGACTTTTCATTTACACGTCGGGTACATGTTGAAATTCTGTATTTGGGTATTGACCGACGGGATGTAGGAGATCAGGAATTAAAGCGTGAAACCAAGTAAACTTCCTTTCTAACTTGTTGTCAGCGGGATGCTTTTTGTTTTAATCATTGGGTTAAAGAATAAACATCGCACATTCTTAGGCCCAGAACACATGGCGCCCGTCACGGAGACTTCACCAACGCTCTGCCGGTGCTGCGTTCAGGGACCTTTCAGAGGACACGGTTATTGTGTTTCATCGAGGTGCTGATGAAGGGCAGGGTGTGTAGTTCAATACCTAACCAGCCGTATCTTTATGAGATCATGTGGTCATCGTCTTTAAACGAGTTAAACTTGTTTTGTTTTATTTGTATTGTTCTCTTGTAAACGTTGTTTGGTTGGATCCAGAGCGGTGCCCCGTGTGGTGGGTGGGTGTACTGCCATCGTCTGGGTAGTGTCGTCATCTTGGCGAAGGCTTTCAGATCAAGATGGATGTGGTCCAATCAAGAGCGGCGGAAGTTGGGGTGGTAGGATGTGGGGGGCGGGGCCATTGGACCCCCTACTTTACATCGCAAGACCAAAGATGCTCATTGAGCTCATTGAGCTAATTGAGCTAACCCAATAATCTGTAGTTCTGGAGTTCATCAGACTGACCTGCCTGTGTCTTCGTCCTGCAGTGGTCATCATGTGCATGGAAGCCGATCACATACGAGAGATCATGCTGGCCGCTCACAGACGGCGGCTGACCAACGGCAACTACGTGTTCTTCAACGTGGACCTCTTCAACGCCTCTTCTTACGGTAACGCTAACGGCAAATCACGTTGACGTCATTCACAGACTGAGGTCATGATGTAAATCAGAGGGGAAGCCAGCCTTGGGGTTGACTGACAGCTCCAGAGGCCCCGCCCCCTGTGAGGAGGTGCTGGGTGTGCAACGGGTGGGAAAGAGGAGTGATTTCAGGGTGTGAGAACGAGAGGAGCGACAAGGCAGCTTTCTCAAACTGCAACAAATCTGAAAGGCTCATCATCGGCTTAGCGCTATACAAGTCTAAATTATTATTATTATTCTTCTTAATTGTCTTCCGGCGTGTCGGCCCCTCCCCCAGCCGGTCGTTGGTGGAATGGTTCGTGGGCTCAGACCAATAGTGGATCCACCCTTTAAAGACCACTGCCCTATTCCCTAAATCCCAAACCGATGCCTCTGGTGTGAAATGTGTTTCGTCATCGGATTCTTTCACTCGGCTGTAGCTAGCTACTTAGCTCGGTAGCAATGCCTTGTTGTATATATTCAGTTTAACGTTCAGTATTACTAAATGTAAACATATATGTTGAACAATAATGTGTCTGTGTTCCTTGTTGCGTCTCTTGTCGTTAAACTCCAGGCAATGGCTCGTGGAAGAGAGGAGATCAGTTTGACGGCGAGGCGAGGCTCGCCTACGCTTCTCTGAACACGCTGACGCTGCTCAGGACGGTCAAGCCCGAGTTTGAGAACTTCTCCATTGAAATGAAGAAGTCCACAGAACAAGAGGGCGGCCGCGACTGCAACGACTGCGGGAGCGTACGTATGTCGGTGTCTCCAGAGCTCCGGTGGGAGATGTGTCTCCAGAGCGTCACCACCTGGCCGTGTGCTCCGCTGCAGGTCAACATGTTCGTGGAGGGCTTCCATGACGCCATGTTTCTGTACGCCATCGCCCTGCATGAAGCCATGAAGCACGGACACAGTCAGAAGAACGGAACGGAGATCACCTCGCGCATGTGGAACCGAACCTTCGAAGGTAAAGCAGGGAGGTCGATCACGGAGGGTACCGAGGGAACTCGTCACTGGCAGAACACTCTGAACAATGAGCAGATCCCACTCCACAAAGGGCTCTCAGGCTGGACAGCATTTGTTTGTGAATGGTCAGATTATAAGTCTGTGACCTGGTATGTAGATGAAAGCTTCTTCCACACTGGCAGAAGCTTGTTCCACTAAAGTGACGTTGTCGTTGTTTCCGTGGCGGCAGGGATCGCTGGCCAGGTGTCGATGGACGTCAACGGGGACAGGAATGGAGATTTCTCTTTGATGGCGATGACGAACGTTGAGGCAGGAACCTACGAGGTGAGAAGAAACTACAACATGGTGACACCTTCCCCGACCACAAGGAGAAGATGTGCTGGTGGGAATTCAACCGCATGATAATACCTGTCCTCACTCACAGGTGGTGGCCAACTACTTTGGTGAAAACAGAACGTTTGAGCTGCTGCCGGCCTTCAACTCGGACCACTTCGCCCTGAAGAGGAGACACGTAGCCCAGAAAGAGATCGCAGACACTCCATGTAAACGACCACCGCGGTTCACGTGCCTCGGTCTGTTTACCACGGACACACCTTCTCACCTGTGACTCTCCCTCACAGGTGGACTGGGAGTATCGGCTTTGACGGGCGTCATAGTGGGAGCTGTCCTGGGAACGGCCCTGCTCATAGCCTTGCTCATAGCCTTCTACTTCTTCAGGTAACAGTAGCTCATGTCTATGTGTGCTCATAGTGTTGCGTTTGAGTGCTAGGTACCACCATCTGCACCATCTTGCGGCACTTTGCTGCCCCCCTCAGGCCGGTCTTTTTATTGCAGTTTTCGGCTTTGCTGTTCTGCATTTTCAATTACCGTTGTTTTTTTCTGTCTTGCTGTTTTATGCCCTTTAGGGCCACCGTACTTTTTTTCTTTATTAAATAAAAAAGTTTGGCTTCTTGTCATTTAATCACCAACCCTCAACCAACACAAGTCAGACCCTCACACAGGCTGGAAGCTCAGGGGCACAGTGACCTGGACGGGAATTGGCATGAACAATCTTAAATATACGTATAGCTTAGAACAAGGACAGTACATTACATTACATTACATTACATGTCATTTAGCAGACGCTTTTATCCAAAGCGACTTACAATAAGTGCATTTCAACCTAGAGTACAAACTAAGAACAACAAGAATACAGGAAGTAACATTTCCTCAACATAGTCGAACTACAAAAGTACCATAAGTAAGTGCTATCTAAGTGCCACTGAAGTGCTAATCTGTGTTTTAATCCAGATATAGTCGGAAAAGGTGTGTTTTCAGTCTCCGACGGAAGATGTAGAGACTTTCTGCTGTCCTGATGTCAGTGGGGAGCTCGTTCCACCACTGAGGAGCCAGGACAGCAAACAGTCTGGTTGATGATTAGCTCGAGGTGCAGGAGGCACAAGGCGATTGGCTGTTGCAGGCGGAGCGACGTGCGGGGTATGCGGTGTGACCATATCCCGGATGTAGACAGGGCCCGATCCATCTAGAGCACGATGCGCCAGGACCAGTGTTTTGAGGCGGATGCGAGCAGCCACGGTAACCAGTGGAGAAGGCGGAGGCGGAGTGGTGTGGGGTGAATTTCGGGAGGCTGAAGACCAGTCGAGCTGCTGCATTCTGGATGAGCTGCAGAGGTCGGATGGCCTTAGCAGGTAGACCAGCCAGGAGAGAGTTGCAGTAGTCGGGCGTGGGAAATGACCAGAGCCTGGATCAGAACCTCGCCGCCTTCTGAGTAAGAGGCCGTATTCTCCTGATGTTGTGCAGCATGTACCTACAGGCAGCGTCGTCGCAGCGATGTTGGCCGTCAGGGAGAGTTGACGTCAGTGTCACCCGGGGTTCCTGGCAGTCGGGTGAGGGCCAACACAGAGCTGTTGAAGGTGATAGTCAGGTCGTGGGTGGGGAGCCTTTCCCTGGAAGGAATAGTAGCTCAGTCTTGTCAGGGTTGATCTTCAGGTGGTGAGCAGACATCCACTGAGAGATGTCAGTCAGACAGGCAGAGATTCGTGCACGCCACCTGTGTTTGGACGGTGGAAACGAGAAGATCAGTTGGGTGTCATCAGCATAGCTATGGTAGGAGAAGCCATGCGAGCGAATGACAGAGCGAGAGAATTTGTATACAGAGAGAAGAGGAGGGACCCAGGACAGAGCCTTGAGGAACCCCAGTAGTGAGAGGACAAGGATCAGACACAGATCCTCTCCAAGTTACCAGTAGGTGCGGTCTTTAAGGTAGGAAGAGAAAAGAGCGAGTCCAGTGCCTGAGATCCCGAGGTCCTGAAGAGACGAGATCAGGATCTGGTGGTTCACCGTGTCAAATGCTGCAGAAAGCTCGAGAAGGATAACGACAGAGGAGAGAGGCTGCTCTAGCAGTGTGAAGCTGCTCAGAGACAGCAAGGAGGCCGTCTCTGTCGGTGGTGGCCTTGAATCCAGACTGGTGAGGTCAAGAAGGTTGTTACTGTGGAGATAGGAGGACACTTGGCTCAAGATAGCTCGCTCAGAGTTTTGGAGAGAAAGGAAGAAGAGAGACCGGTCTGTAGTTGCTGACTTCAGGCAGGTCGGCGTGGGTTTCTTCAGGAGAGGGTTGACTCTCGCCTCCTTCAGAGTTAGGGAAACAGCCAGTTGAGAGGAGCTGTTAATAAGATGGGTGAGGAAGGTCAGAAGGTCAGGAGCAATAGCCTGGAGAATGGGAGGCGGGACGGGGTCAAGGGGCGCAGGTGGTCGGTCGGGCGGAGGTCACCAAGCTAAGAACTTGATTGGGAGACAAGGGGTGAAAAGAGGAAAGGAGGGGATGAAGAAGTTAGTGTTGGTGAGGTGATAGAAGATGGATTTGTAAAGGAGGGCGTATGTCGTCTATCTTGTTTGTAAAGTAGTCGACAAAGATGTGGCTCGACAAAGGTGGAAGGAGGAGGGGACAGGGGATCAAGGAGGTTGGAAAAGATGAAGAGTTTTTGGGGTTAGAGAAGGGAAGACTGAATTTTGGTCCAGGTAGAGCGAGCTTTGGCTGCAGAGATAGAGGAAGAGAAGGAGGAGGAGAGATTGATAGAAGAGCAAGTCTTCCGCTTGATTCGATTCGCCATTTCTTTCCGCTTTCATTCATGGAGGTGGCTCTCGGCACACGAGTCCGACAACCACGCAGGCGGAGAGGATTTCCGAACCGGTCGTGTCTTAAAAGGACAAAGAGAATCAAGAGATGAAGACAGGGAAGAGAGGAGAGTGTCTGCGGCAGAGTTAGGATGCATGAGTGAGAAGCAGTCAGTTGAGGGGAGAGCAGATAGGACATGAGGTACATGAGGTCCAGTACATGAGGTCCAGTACATGAGTTCACTAATGTTTCTACCACCACATTAGTAAGCCTCTCATTTATTTGGGTGAGTATGATTTTATGATAATAGCGGTGAAACCTCCAGAAAGTAAAAAAATAAATATATATTTTTTTCTCTGCAGAAAAAACTTCCGGGTCACCATCGCGCGCCGCGCGCACAGCGAGGAGGACGACACCGGGAAGCACCGTCATCTCCGAGAGGACTCCATCAGATCCCACTTCTCCACAGCGTGATCGGTGGCAGCGTCACCCCCCCCCCCCCCACACACACACACACACTGATAGTTATGCATCAGCTGGAGAAACTACTCAGCGCCAGGCTGAAAGGTCCTGATGGCATCAGCGGGGTCCTAAAGACCTCGCCACCCAGCTGTCTGGTGTCCTGCAGCCTCTTCAGCCTCAGCCTGAGGCTGGGGGAAGTCGGTGCTGTGGAAGGCGTCGTGCCTGATCCCCCTGTCCCAAAGTCAGCACCATCTGACACCTCAGCGACTACCGACCCGGTGCCTCACCTCCCACGCTGTGATAAGAAGGTGCTGGAGGAGGCTGGTCTTGGCCCACCTCCGGCACACGCAGGTGAAATCGTCGTTGGACCCTCTGCAATCTGCTTACCAGCCTCATGTAGGGTGGGCCAGCGCCATCATCTACCTGCCTGTGAGCTCAGTCGCGCACCTGGATGGAACCGGTGTCTCTGCTGAGTCACTTTCTTTGACTTCTCAGTGCATTTAACACCATCCAGCCACTGCTGCTGGTGAGAAGCTGCGGAGTGGCGATGGGCGCGTCCACCATCTCCTGGATCACTGACACCTCGGGCAGACCACAGTTTTGTGTCAGAATGGAAATGCTGTCTGGAGCAGTGGTCAGTGATGTTGAAACCCAGGGAACTATTTCTGTCTCCCTTCATCTTCACCCTGTACACAGTGACTTCCCAATACAACCGCGAGTCATGCCATCTGCAAGTACTCTGATGACTCCTGCGGTGGTCGGGTGTATTAGGGATGGGCCAGGAGGAGGAGGACAGAGACGATGGTGATGACTTTGTAAAGTGGGCGATGAGAATCTCTGCGGCTGAGCGTGGCCAAGACAGAGATGGTAGTGGACTTCAGGAGAGAGCGTGGCTCCTCCCCTCTGAGTGTCCTAGGAGTGGGCGTGGACATGGTGGAGGGGAAGGGACAGGCTGCAAGGCGTCTCCATGACCCAGCCGACTGAACTGGAAGGCCAACATCTTTATGTACAAGAAGGGGATGAGTCGGCGTCTTTTTCACAAGCTTGATCCTTCAACGTGTACAGCAAGATGCTGGAATGTTCTCCCGAGTAGAAGTGGCCAGTGTGCTGCACTTTGCCATTGTCTGCTGGGGGAGCAACGCATCGGGCAGTGACACCAACCGTCTTAACAAGCGGATTACAGGAAGGCTGGCTCCATCATCGACTGCAGCTGGAGCACCTGGGCAGGTGGTGGAGGAGGCGTTGAAGAAACATGTATTGGACCACCCCGGACACCAGACCACCCTCACCGCCTCCTCCAGGGACAGAGGAGGACTTTCCTTGAGCGTCTCCTCACGCTCCGCTGCCACAGGACAGGTGGGAGAACATTCCTGCCGGCTATGAGGCTCTACAACAGATCGCCTCTTGCCAGATCAGAGTGCATGCTACAACAATAACTGAATACTTACTGTTGATCTGCCACACATCTCATTGTTTGCGTCACATGAGTCCCTTGAGACCACATGAGCCCCGTGTGACCCGGTAGCGGTATTAGCGGTGATGGCAGACCCGTGTGACCCACGTGTGACCCGTGTGATCCCGGTAGCGTCCTGTGTGACCCGTGTGATCCTGTGGCGGCCCGATATGACCCGTGCGGCCCGTGCTTGATCTGCTTGGCCCCTCGCGCGACCCGATGGCGTTCCCGTGTGATCCCGTGTGATCCCGTGTGACCCTGTGTGACCCGTGTGACCCGTGCTTGACCCGTGTGATCCCGTATGACCCGTGCGATCGGTAGCGACCCTGTGTGATCTGTGTGATCCCGTGTGACGTGTGTGTGATCCCGTGTGATGCCCGATGTGACCCCATGTGACCCGTGTGACCCCGTGTCCGTGTGACCCGTGGCAGTCGTGTGACCCTGTGTGACCCGTGTGATCCGATGTGATCCTGTGTGTGACCCCGTGTGATCCTGTGTGACCCGTGTGACCCGGTGACCCATTGTGATGTGCTGCGGCCTGTGACCCGGTAGCAGTCCCGTGTGACCCACGTGTGACCCGGTGGCCCGTGCTTGACGATGTGATCCCGTGTGACCCCGTGTGACCCTGTGTGATCCTGTGTGATCCGTGCGTGATGTGATCCCGTGTGACCCCGTGTGACCCCGTATGACCTATGTGTGATCCTGTAGCGATCCCGTGCTGACCCGTGTGATCCCATTAGCGACCCGTGTGACCCCGTGTGACCCTGTAACGATCCCGTACGACCCGTGTGATCGTGTGACCCGTGGCAGTCCGTGTGATCCCGTGTGACCCGTGTGATCCTGTGTGACGTGTGACCCGTGTGACCCGGTGGCAGCCCGATGTGATCCTGTGTGACCCCTGGCAGCGGCCCCGTGTGACCCGTGTGATGATCCCGTATGACGTGTGATCCCGTGCTTGATCCCGTGTGACCCCGTGTGATCCCGTGTGACCCGTGTGACCCCGCTATGACCCGTATGACCCGGTGTGATCCCGTGCTGACCCTGTGACCACATGACCCCTTGGCCCTGTCATGACCCCATTATGACCCCGTGTGATCCTGTGCCCGGCCCTGTGACCCGTGTGACCCGGTAGCGGCCCGTGGCAGTCCGGTGAGCCTGTAGCGGTCCGTGTGACCCGTGTGATCCGTGGCAGTCCTGTGATCGGCGTGTGACGTGTGATCGATGGCGATCGATGTGACCCGTGTGATCCTGCCGCTGACCCGTGTGACCCTGTGACCCCGTGTGACCCGGTGATCCTGCTGACCCCTGGCATGACCCCGTGTGACCCGGTAGCAGTCCGTGTGACTCCGTGTGATCCGCGACCCGACGGCCCCGTAGCGATCCTGTAGGCCCGTGCGGTCCCGTGTGATCGTATGATCCCGTCGCGCCCGTGCTGACCCGATGTGACCCTGTGACCCTGTAGTCCGTGCTTGACCCTGTGACCCCGTGTGACCCTGTGTGACCCCGTGTGATCACGTGTGATCCCGTGTGACCCCAGTAACCGACCCCGTGTGACGTAGCAGCCCGGCGCGGTCAGTGGCGGCCCGGTAGCGACCTGTAGCGACCCCGTGTGACCCGGCCCGTGTGACCCGTGTGATCCCGTGTGACCCGTGTGACCCCGTGTGACCCGTGGCCCTGTAGCGGCCCGTGTGATACCGTGTGACCCCGTAGGCCCCGTGTGACCCTGTAGCGACCCCGTGTGATCCCGTGTCCCGTGTGACCCTGTGACCCGCATGGCGGCCCGTGTGACCGTGTGACCCGTGTGACGCGTGTGACCCGATGTGATCCCGGTGTGACCCGTGTGACCCTGTGTGACCCGTGACCCCGTGTGACCCGTGCTGACCCGGTAAGCGATCCGTGTGACCCTGTGTGACCTGTGTGACCCGGTGGCGGCCCGTGGCGATTTCATGTGACCTATGTGACCCGTGCTGACCTGGCTGGCGACCCTGTGTGATCCCGATGATCATTGTGACCCTGTGAAGCCCCGTGTGATCGTGTGACCCTGTGCTGACCCTGTGGCGACCCCGTGTGACCCCTGTGACCCGTAGCGATCCCGTGTGACCCGTGTGACCCGTGTGATCCCGTGTGGGCCCCACGTGTGGCCGTGTGACCCCGTGTGATCCCGTGTGACCCGTGGCAGTCCCGTGTGACCCGTGGCGACCCCGTGCTTGACCCCGTGTGACTGCGTGGCAGTCGTGTGACCCCGTGTGACCCTGTGTGACCCTGTGTGACCCCGTGTGATCCCGTGTGACCCTGTGTGACCCTGTGTGACCCTGTGTGACCTATTAGCGACCCGTGTAGTCCCGTGTGACCCTGTGACCCTGTGACCCTGTGTGACCCGTGTGACCTATGCTTGATCCTGTGACCCTGTGACCCGTGTGACCCGTGTGACCTGTGTGATCCCGTGTGATCCCGGTAGCAGTCCGTGTGATCCCGTGTGATCCCGTGTGACCCCGTGTGATCCCGTGTGATCCCGTGTGACCCTGTGTGATCCTGTGTGACCCCGTGTGATCCCGTGTGATCCCGTGTGATCCCGTGTGACCCCGTGTGATCCCGTGTGATCCCGTGTGATCCCGTGTGACCCCGTGTGATCCCGTGTGACCCCGTGTGACCCCGTGTGACCCCGTGTGATCCGGTGTGATCCTGTGTGATCCCGTGTGATCCTGTGTGATCCCGTGTGATCCCGTGTGATCCCGTGTGACCCCGTGTGACCCCGTGTGACCCCGTGTGATCCCGTGTGACCCGTGTGACCTAACGACCCGTACTGACCCGTGGCAGTCCGTGTGACCTGTGACCCCGTGTGATCTGTGACGACCGGTAGCGACCCCGTGTGATCACGTGTGACCCGTGTGATCGTATGACCCGGTGAGCCCGTGCAGTCCCGTGTGACCCGGTAGTCCTGTGTGACCCGGTAGCGACCCGTGTGATCCTTAGCGACCCGTGGCGGTCCCGTGTGACCCCATGGCCTGTGACCCTGTGTGATCCCTTAGACCCTGTGTGATCCCGTGTGACCCCGTGTAGACCCTGTGTTGACCCTGTGTGACCCGTGATGTGACCCGATGTGATCCCGTGTGACCCCTGTGGTGATCCTGTGTGACCCTGTGTGATCCTGCCTGTGACCCCGGTGACGGCCTGTGTAACCCTGTGTGACCAAAAATGCGCGGCCCGTGCTGACCTCTGTGTGACCTCTGTGTGACCCCGGCTGGGAGGATGCTGTGACAAAGGCGGCGTGACGTCTCCAGCTGCAGCAGCTTTTACACTCGCTTCTCTTCATTTATTCTCGTGTTTATTTTTCCATCCATGATTCTAATGATTTATTGAAGCGGTGGAAACAAGACAACCAGAGGGCACTCCTGCAGGTCGCGAGGGCCACGGGGCGCGAATGAGCTATAGGGAGGGAGGCCCAGGAACCACGTGTCAGTCCCCTGTAGCTCCTCCCATCAGCGTTAGTGTGTCCTGCTCCTCCCATCAGCGTTAGTGTGTCCTGTAGCTCCTCCCATCCAGTGTGTTAGTGTGTCCTGTAGCTCCTCCATCAGCGTTGGTGTGTCTTAGTAGCTCCTCCCATCACACACCTGTGGACAGTGTGTGTTTGACGTGAGGCGAGCACAACCACGTCTGACATGTTGTGTGTCCTCCAGATTGTTGTTGGTTCATCAACACGCATAACAACGCACAATGCGTTATGACACTAAAGAGCTCCACCCTCAACGCAGAGCTGGACTCGTCTGTCAAGGCTACCCACATGTTGTTATTATGAGTGATCTCTTGACCCCTGAACATAATAACACAATACAATAGCTGTAAAAATAAACACACGCACAAAGAACAGTTCTGACCAACTGCTTGTTGCCCCCCACCCCTCCGGGCCGTTGAAGAGAACCACTGTGGGCTCGGAGGCGCTGTCCCTTTAAGAGGGAGGGAGCGTCGTGACAGTTTACGTAAATGACGTAGGAGTAGATCCTGAAAAAAAAGCCGCTTCAAATACTCCCGGCCGGAGCGCAGCGGCGTGAGCGGCGGCTGCTGGCGGAGCTGGACGGACACGAGCCACGGGACCAGCTGTAGAGGAGGGGGCGGGGCAACAACAACAACAACTCTAAATGCAAAATAATAACACACACAGTTCGGCAATCCGCGTCTCTAAAGAGGACAAACACACTATCAGGAGGCTCTGTCTGCCGCATGCGCACAGAGGACGCGACTCGGGAAGCATCTGTGTGTGCGTGCGCGCGTGTGTGTGCGTGTGAGTGTGTGTTCGTGTGTGCGTGTGTGAGCGTGTGGGGGGGCGGGTGCAAGGCGCATCATGCGCCACGCGCCAGCGCGGCTGCGCGTGTGCACGCTGTTCGCGCTCCTGCTGCTGCGCTGGCGACGCTCGGCGCAGGACGTGGAGGTGCTGGTGTTCACTGCCGCGGGTAACTCCTACCCCATTCTCGCACGCGCGCGTCGCGCCCGCGATCCTGTACGCGCAGCAGCGGCTGCGGGACGCGGCGCGCTTCGCCGGCTTCCGCTTTCACGTCCAGTTCGAGGACTCCGACTGCGTCAACGGTGCCATGTTCGCGCTGTTGGAGCGGTCGTGCGCTTGCGCAAAGCCGGACCTGATCCTGGGGCCGGTGTTGCGAGTACGAGGCGGCGGCGGTGACGAGGCTGGCGTCCCGCTGAGACGTCCTGTGATCTCGGCCGGGGCGCTGGGCCGTGAAGCTTCGGGGACAAGCGCGGCGCAGTACTCGCACCTGACGCGCATCGCGCCGCCGTGGCATCACGTGAAGATGGCGTGAGACGTTCGCCGCGATGTTCGCGCACCGCTTCGCGTGATGGCGGGAGCGCGCTGCTGGTGTACCAGGACGACAAGCGCGGAGCGGAACTGCTATTTCACGCTGGAGGGGTCTACCTGCCTGATGGCTCGACCTGCGGCTCCAGACCATTGTCGCCTTCGAGGAGCGCGCGGACCCTGACGACGACGTGCTGCACAACATGCAGGACTCGAAAAGCTGTACAGGGGAGGGGGGTATCCAGTCCTCTCCAGCATTGAGCTCATCATTCATGACCTGTTACGCGTAACATCTTGAAGTATTGACCAACGATGATCGTACGTTTACATTACACCGTGTCATACAAACATGTCTACTGGTCCTCAGGAGACAGCTCAACTATTGGCTCTTAAGATTCTGATTTGTCACCAAATCATCGTGACGCATAAACGTTTCATCCAATAGATCAAACATAACCAAAGAACTTCTTTATTGTCGTGTAATAACTTTGTATCTGACACTTTATAAACCGTGTTTACAAAGTAGAGGCTGAAGTCCCACAAGCTTCATCTGTAGCAGCAACGCAGCGTGAGAGTCTAATTAAAGTCGACTTCGAAAACACGAAACCACGTTTAAGTACGTTTAACACGTATTACATGAGATTCTGTTAACGATAACTACACACACAGAATCAACATCACTTCATGTATAATGTACATGTGTAATACATGTGTCATACATGTAATACATGTGTCATACATGTGTAATACATGTGTCATACATGTGTTATATGTGTAATACATATTTGTCATACATGTGTAATACATGTATGTGTGTCATGTGTAATACATGTGTCATACATGTGTCATACATGTAATATGTAGCCATGTATAATACATGTGTCATACATGTGTCTGTATATGTGTCATACATCTGTCAATACATGTCATCGCCATGTATATGTAATACATGTGTAATACATATGTCATAGTATGTATAATACATATGTAATACATATCGCCATATGTCATACATATGTGTCATACATGTATAATACATATGTATACATATGTAATACATGTGCTAATACATGTGCTTCGCCATGTGTCATACATGTGTAATAGCCATAGTGTATACCATTATGTATATCGCCATTATGTATATACATGTGTAATACATGTGTCATACATATGCTCATACATGTGTCATACAATATATATGTAATATGTGTATCATATGTGTCATACATGTATGTAATACATGTGTCATACATATTATATACATGTGTAATACATGTGTCAATATACATGTAATAACCATATGTAATACATATGTCATGTACATATGTCATTCGCCCATATGTAATGTACATGTGTCATACATGTGTCATACATGTGTCCATACATGTGTCATACATGTATGTACATGTATGACCTACATGTGTAATACACGTATAATACATGTCATACATGTGTATTACATGTGTAATACATGTGTGTCATACATGTGTTACGCATGTGTAATACATGTATATTACACATGTGTCATACATGTGCAATACATGTGTCATACATGTATCATACATGTGTCGCCATGTAGCTACATACATGTATACATGTAATACATGTAGCCATGTAGCCGCATATGTGTAATACATGCACACGCAATACGCTTCGCCTATATAAAGCCACATGTATATGCGTATACACGTGTCACATGTGTCATACATGTATCGCCTGCGTGTCATACATATGTAATACATATCATATGGGTATTATTAACCATGTATAATACATGTATCATACATGTGTAATATGTGTCGCCACATAGCAATACATATGTGTATACATGTGGCATGTGTAATACCGTGTAATACATGTGTCATACATGTGTCATACACGTGTCATACATATATACATTACATGTGTAATACATGTGTCATACATGTGTCATACATATGTGCATACATGTAATACACGTGTAATACACTGCATTAACTACATGTGTCATACATCGGTGTCATACATGTGTAATACATCAAGTCATACATGTGTAATACACGTGTCGCCGTAACTGGCCTGCATTAACAGCCATGTACATAATACATGTAATAATACGCGTGTAATACATGTGTATGCACGTAACATAAAATACATGTGTCATGCATGTGCCGCACATGTGTAATACGTAATACATGTGCTAATACATGTATATAATACATGTGCACATATGCAATGGTATGCAATACATGTGCAATACGACGGTTACGATGCTAACGGTGGATACGGTGGTTACTGTGGATACGGTGGTTACTGTGGATACGGTGGTTACGGTGGATACGGTGGTTACGATAGTTACGGTGGTTACTGTGGATACAGTGGTTACTGTGGATTCGGTGGTTACTGTGGTTACGGTGGTTACGGTGGATACGGTGGATACGGTGGTTACGGCGGATACGGTGGTTACGGTGGATACGGTGGTTACGTGGTTATGGTGGTTACGGTGGTTACGGTGGTTACGCCCTTTATGGATATCAGGGGGATGATTAGTGATCAGCTGTATTGACGACAGTATTGATCGTCATTCAGACCCGATGTCTCTGCTTCTGGACAAAGCTCCATAACAATTATAATAATAATGATTATTTAAAGATTTGGAGGGATTTTTTTTCTTCATCATTACTGATATTAACAAACTTCCTGATTATGATGTTATATAACAATGCACAGGGATGTATGACTGACATGAGATATTTGAACTAAAAAACAACCAACACACACACACACACGCACACACACACGCACACACACACACGCACACACATACACACACACACAACGCGGTGCAAAAAACGGACCTCTCTCCTGATTGGTCCGTTTCTCCTGATGCTAATCCTCCCGACACACGCTGAGTCTGTGTGAAGCCATGGTGTCGGGAGGGGCCTCCTCTGGGCTCCAGAGCTGGCTTTTACAGAGCGACCTCAAACGCCCCGCGGCTCTGAAAGGACAATACTGTAAACAACAACAGCATCACCTGACGCTCCACCTCCAACATGGGTCCTCTATGCTGGACTAAAGGACAACGCAGCCAAACGGGGGCCCCTCAAGAAGACAGTGTGGCCCTCCGTGAGGGAGTGCTGTGGCCCCGCAGTGAGGGAGTGCTGTGGCCCCTCCGTGAGGGAGTCCTGTGGCCCCTCAGCGAGGGAGTCCTGTGGCCCCTCAGCGAGGGAGTCCTGTGGCCCTCAGTGAGGGAGTCCTGTGGCCCCGCAGTGAGGGAGTCCTGTGGCCGTCAGTGAGGGAGTCCTGTGGCCCTCAGTGAGGGAGTCCTGTGGCCCCTCAGCGAGGGAGTCCTGTGGCCCTCAGTGAGGGAGTCCTGTGGCCCTCAGTGAGGGAGTCCTGTGGCCCCGCAGTGAGGGAGTCCTGTGGCCCTCAGCGAGGGAGTCCTGTGGCCCTCAGCGAGGGAGTCCTGTGGCCCGCAGTGAGGGAGTCCTGTGGCCCCGCAGTGAGGGGAGTCCTGTATGGCCCTCAGTGAGGAGTCCAGGAGTCCTGTAGCCCTCAGCGAGAGGTCCTGTGGCCCCGCAGTGAGGGAGTCTGTGGCTTGCCAGTGGGGAGTCCTGTAACCCTCAGTGAGGAGTGTCAGGCCCTCAGTGAGGGAGTGCTTTCCTTCCTGACTTATTCGTGACGCAGGCATCAGGCAGAGAAGCAGAGCTCAGAGGTTTAGTAAGTTGCTGGCTGCGGCAGCGGCCCTCTGAGACGCAAGCCGGGCGCAACACAGGGCCCCAGTGCGCCACCGGAGTCTAAAGGGGGCCACAGTTGCAGCACTGAGGTGGCTGTCCCACAGACTCTCCAGGAGTGATTTCAGGAGGGTGTGTTTAAGTGACAGCGCTGTGAGGAGATGTTCCAGCCGGACTCTGAATCTTCCTCAGGGAACTCGCTGCCCGGCCTCTTTCCGTCCTGCATCCTTCTGAGGACGGCCCCCAGAGGAGGATTCACCTCCGGGTGGAGCGGTCTTTCTTCACGGCACGACGGGGTTCTCAGGTTTATTTGCACGTTCTGCGATTTTAAAAGTGGAGCTTTAAAAGAAATGGAGCTCCGAGTGATGAAGCTGCAGCGCCCCCCTCTGGCTGAGGGAGGCGTGGTCACATGATCCAACTACAACGTCTGAGGAGGAGCAGTCCACCTTAAGGATCAGTCCACCTTAAATGAGCCTTGAATATTCATCCCCACCACTCATCTTTCTGAGCCCGCCTTCCTGGTGACCCCTGGTGACCCCTGGTGACTCCTGGTGACCCCTGGTGACCCTAGTGACTCCCTGGCGTAAAAGGTACTAAAGTGCTACAATAGATCACTTTGAAAAGTGAACACATGACTTTTCATTTACACGTCGGGTACATGTTGAAATTCTGTATTTGGGTATTGACCGACGGGATGTAGGAGATCAGGAATTAAAGCGTGAAACCAAGTAAACTTCCTTTCTAACTTGTTGTCAGCGGGATGCTTTTTGTTTTAATCATTGGGTTAAAGAATAAACATCGCACATTCTTAGGCCCAGAACACATGGCGCCCGTCACGGAGACTTCACCAACGCTCTGCCGGTGCTGCGTTCAGGGACCTTTCAGAGGACACGGTTATTGTGTTTCATCGAGGTGCTGATGAAGGGCAGGGTGTGTAGTTCAATACCTAACCAGCCGTATCTTTATGAGATCATGTGGTCATCGTCTTTAAACGAGTGAAACTTGTTTTGTTTTATTTGTATTGTTCTCTTGTAAACGTTGTTTGGTTGGATCCAGAGCGGTGCCCCGTGTGGTGGGTGGGTGTACTGCCATCGTCTGGGTAGTGTCGTCATCTTGGCGAAGGCTTTCAGATCAAGATGGATGTGGTCCAATCAAGAGCGGCGGAAGTTGGGGTGGTAGGATGTGGGGGGCGGGGCCATTGGACCCCCTACTTACATCGTGAAGACCAAAGATGCTCATTGAGCTCATTGAGCTAATTGAGCTTAACCCAATAATCTGTAGTTCTGGAGTTCATCAGACTGACCTGCCTGTGTCTTCGTCCTGCAGTGGTCATCATGTGCATGGAAGCCGATCACATACGAGAGATCATGCCAGCTACGGCAGCAGACGGCTGACTGACCAACGGCAACTACGTGTTCTTCAATGTGGACCTCTTCGCGCGCCTCTTCTTCACGGTAACGCTAACGGCAAATCACGTTGACGTCATTCACGAACTGAAGGTCATGATGTAAATCAGAGGGGAAGCCAGCCTTGGGGTTGACTGACAGCTCCAGAGGCCCCGCCCCCTGTGAGGAGGTGCTGGGTGTGCAACGGGTGGGAAAGAGGAGTGATTTCAGGGTGTGAGAACGAGAGGAGCGACAAGGCAGCTTTCTCAAACTGCAACAAATCTGAAAGGCTCATCATCGGCTTAGCGCTATACAAGTCTAAATTATTATTATTATTCTTCTTAATTGTCTTCCGGCGTGTCGGCCCCTCCCCCAGCCGGTCGTTGGTGGAATGGTTCGTGGGCTCAGACCAATAGTGGATCCACCCTTTAAAGACCACTGCCCTATTCCCTAAATCCCAAACCGATGCCTCTGGTGTGAAATGTGTTTAAATCATCGGATTCTTTCACTCGGCCTTCTTCCACTTAGCTCGGTATAATACCTTGTTGTATATATTCAGTTGCGTTCAATATTACTAAATGTAAACATATATGTTGAACAATAATGTCTGTGTTCCTTATTGCGTCTGTGATTTAAACTCCAGGCAATGGCTCGTGGAAGAGAGGAGATCAGTTTGGCCGGTGAGGCTATCTCCTTCTGAACTGCGCTGGCCTGCTCCAAGAGGTCAAGCCCGAGTTTGAGAACTTCTCCCATTGAGGCGAAAGTCCACAGAACAAGAGGCTGTTGAAACTGCAGCGACTTTCTTGAGGCATCACGTCAATATCGGTGTCTCCAGAGCTCGATTGGGAATGTGTCTCAGGCGTCACCACCTGGCCGTGTGCTCGCTGCAGGTCAACATGTTCGTGGAGACTCCATGAGCGCCTACATGTTTCTATGCTGTCGCCTGCATGAAGCCATGAAGCACCGGACAGTCAGAAGAAGCGGAGCGGAGATCACCTCGGCGCATGTGGGCGAACCTTCCAAGAAGGTAAGCAGGAGAGTCGATCACGGAGGGTACAGGGGCTTCGTCACTGGCAGAACATAGAACAATGAGCAGATCACTCACAAGGGCTCTCAGGCTGAACAGCATTGTTTGTGAATGAATCAGATTATAAGTCTGTGACCTGGTAGCAGATGGCTTCTTCCACACTGGCAGAAGCTTGTTCCTAAAGAAATGGCGTTGTCGTTAACTTCAAATGGCGGCGAGGGGTCCTTCAGCTGGTCAACCGATAGACGATCATGAGGACAGAATGAAATTCTCTTTGATGGCGATGTGACGTTGAGCGGAACCTACAGTGAGAAAAACTTCTAACATGGCGATGACACTTCCCCGACCACAAGGAGAAGATGCTGGTGAAATTCAACACGCATGATAATACTGTCCTCACTCACAGGTGGTGACGCTACTTTGAGTGAAAACAAACGTTTGAGCTGCAGCCTTCAACTCGGATACTTCGCCCTGAAGAGGAACCGCATGTAGAAAGAGATGCCAGATTCCATATGGCGACCACCGCGGTTCACGTGCCTGGTCTGTTACCACGGACACCTTCTCACCTGTGACTCTCCCTCACAGGTGGACTGAGAATGTCGGCTTTGGCCAGGCGTCATAGTGGGAGCTGTCCTGAGGAGCGGCCCCTGCTCATAGCCTTGCTCATAGCCTTCTACTTCTTCAGGTAACAGTAGCTCATGTCTGTGTGCTCATAGTGTTGCGTTTGGTGCTAGGTACCACCATCTGCACCATCTTGCGGCACTTTGCTGCCCCCTCAAGCCCGGTCTTTTTTATTGCAGGTTTTCGGCTTTGCTGTTCTGCATTTTCAATTACGTTGTTTTTCATCTTGCTGTTTGTACTTGCCCCAGGGCCACGTGCCACTGCTTTGTTAAAATAAAAAGGTTTGACCTTGTCATTAATCATAACCCTCAACCAACACCAAGTCAGACCCTCACACAGGCTGGAGCTCAGGGAGCTGCAGTGACCTGGGCGGGAATTGGCATGAACAATCACTTAATATCATTGTAGCTTGGGAACAAGAGACCAGTACGATACATTTACATTTACATTGCATGTCATTTAGCAGGCAGCTTTTATCAAAGCGACTTACAATGATGCATTTCAACCTAGAGTACTGAAACTAAAAGACAACAAGAATACGGGAAGTAACATTTCCCTCAACATGGTCAGACTACAAAAGTACCATAAGTAGAGTGCTATCTGGTGCCACTGAAGTGCTAATCTGTGTTTTAATCCAGATATAGTCGGAAAGGTGTTTTCAGTCTCCGACGGAAGATGTGAGACTTTCTGCTGTCCTGATGTCAGTGGGAGCTCGTTCCACCACTGAGGGCAGGACGGCAAAACGGTCTGGTTGAGTGATTGGCACAAGGTGCAGGAGGCACCAAGGCGATTGGCTGTTGCAGGCGGGTGACGTGCGGGGTGTGCGGTGTGACCATATCGAGGATGTAGGCGGGGCCCGATCCATAGAGCCACGGTACGCGGGACCAGTGTTTTTGAAGCCCGGATGCGAGCCACGGTAACCAGTGGAAGGCGGAGGGCGGGTGGTGTGGGTGGTCCCGGGGCTGAAGAGACCAGTCGAACTGCTGCGACCTGGATGAGCTGCAGAGGTGGATAGCCTTATGATGAACCAACCAGGAGGAGTTGCGGTAGTCGGGCGTGAAATGACCAGAGCCTGGATCGAGACCTCGCCGCCTTCTGAGTAGAAGAGGCGTATTCTCTGATGTTGTGCAGCATGTACCTACAGGGCAATCGTAGCAGCGATGTTGGCCGTCAGGAGAGTTGACTGTCAGTGTCACCCAGGGTTCCTGGCGGTCGGTAGGGGCCAACACAGAGCTATTGGTGATAGTCAGGTCGTGGGTGGGGAGCCTTTCCTGGAAGGAATAGTAGCTCAGTCTTGTCAGGGTTGATCTTCAGGTGGTGGCAGACATCCACTGAGATGTCAGTCAGACAGGCGAGATTAGTACACGCCACCTGTGTTTGAGACCGGTGGAAGCAGGAAGATCGGTTGGGTGTCATCAGCATAGCTATGGTAGGAGAAGCCATGGAAGAATGACAGAGCCGAGGAGATTTGTACAGAGAGAAGGAGGGACCAGGGCCGGAGCAGGAACCCCAGTAGTGAGGAGGACAAGGATCAGACTGAGTCCTCTGAGATTTTCCCAGTGAGGTGCGGTCTTTTAAGGTAGGAAGAGAAAAGAGCAGTGCAATGCCTGAGATCCCCAGGTCCTGAAGAAGAGATCAGGATCTGGTGGTTCACGGTGTCAAATGCTGCAGAGGTCGAGAAGGATAAGGACAGAGGAGAGAGGCTGCTCTAGCAGTGTGACTGCTCAAGAGACAGCAAGGAGACGATCTCTGTCAGTGGCGGCCTTGAATCCAGACTGGTGAGGTCAGAAGATTGTTACTGTGGAGATAGGAGGACACTTGGCTCCGAGATAGCTCGCTCCAGAGTTTTGGAGAGAAAGGAAGAGAGACGGTCTGTGGTGCTGAGCACAGGCGGGTGGTGGAATTTCTTCAGGAGGTTGACTCTCGCCTTCAGAGTTAGGGAAGCAGCCAGTTTGAGGAGGAGCTGTTAATAAGATGGGTGAGGAAGGTCAGAGGTCAGGGCAATAGCCTGGAGAATGGGAGGCCGGAGGACCCAGGTCAAGGGGCGCGGGTGGTGATTGAGTGGGAGGTCACCAAGCTAAGAACTTGATTGGGAGACAAGGGGAATTGCAGAAAGAGGAAGAGGGGATGAAAGAAGTTAGTGTTGGTGAGGTGATAGAAAATGGATTTGTAAAGGAGGAGGCGGTATGTAAGTCTATCTTGTTTGTAAGTAGTGACAAAGTGGCTCGACAAAGGAGTGGAAGGAGGAGGGGACAGGGGATCAAGGAGGTTGGAAAAAGATAGAGAAGAGTTTTTTGGGGTTAGAGAAGAAGACTGAATTTGGTCAGGTAGAGACGAGCTTTGGCTGCAGAGATAGAGGAAGAGAAGGGAGGGAGAGGAGATTGATGGGAAAACCGTCTTCCGCCCGGACATTCGCCATTTTCTTTCCGCGCTACTTGGGTAGCTCTGTGCGCACCGAGTCCGACAACCACGAACTGGAAGGATTTCCGAACGTTACGTGTCTAAAAGGACAAGAGAATCAAGAGATGAAGACGGGAAGAGAGGAAGTGTCTCGCGGCAGAGTTAGGATGCATGAGTGAGAAGCAGTCAGTTGAGGGGGGTTCCCCTACCCCGACCCCCCCGGCCCCTGGGAACCCCCGGGCCCCCCTCCCAAATGCAAAAGGGTTTTTTAGCCGCCCTTTTAGTTCCCGTTGGAATTTTGCGCCACCATTCCAGCTCAGCCGCCACCATGTTGCCGGGGGCTGGCTCTGAAATTTTCAGCCCTTTTTATTTTTCTAAAGTAATTTGTTTGATAAAAATATATATAAATATATTCATAAGGTTGTAAGAAAAATAAGTATTCAGTCCCTGGGGGCTAAAAAGAAAAAAGTCCCGTCAAAAGTTCTAATAAAATGTATTTAATAAAAAATATGACCAATTGTTGGGTAATAACTAAAAAATGTTCAGATACAGAGTATAACCCAGCTGAGGGCCCCGAATCACTGCGTACAGACCGCCAAAGCAGTTAACTGTCTAACAGAAGTAAGCTCACTAAAACCCCCTCCTCAGCTGAGGGCTTTCCAGGATCACGGCCTAATGCAGCTAACCTGCATGCAGTGAACTCCGCCATCATCCAAAAGGGCAAAAACCTTGTCTCTGGGCAACATCTGTTTTTTTACCTGGGGTCCCCCCCGGGGGATATTCCTTTTCATTGGAACCTGTTAGGAAAAAATTAGTCCTAATCCACTAATTTGGGTTTAAAACCCACGCCCCTTGAATTTTAATAAAATTTTCCCTTTTCCCTTTGCCCCTGCTCTAAATGGCTCGCAGGGGTCCTCCCGGGTCCCCGTCTTTCTCCGGCCCTTTCCAAGGGGTCCCAGTCCCCTTTATCTGTTTCCCTTTTACACAGAAAGATTACCTTTGTTACTAAACCTTAAATAATCCCAGAATTTTCCAAACAATATTGTAAATTATTAAACAAAAAACACATTTCTAATTTTAAAAAACATAAGGGAAATTAATTTGGGTTATTTAAGAAAACCCATTTCCATTTAATTTTTGCCCGGGCTGTTGACCGGAAAAAAGGTTTTGGTTGGGGTGGGGCTCTTTTTTAAAAAACCCAGGGGGGTGGGCTAAAGTACAAACTTTCATCAAGGGCCCCCCTTTAACCCCCAGGGGTCCCCTCCCGGGTACCCCCAACATGGGGGAAATACTTTGGTCAACCCCAAACTGATTAATGAAAATTTTTTTAAATGAATTGGGGGATTTGGATAACCAAAGGAACCCCCTTTGGGTGGGGACCGGGGCCCCCTTTTGGGAAAGGATCGGAAGGGCCTAACAGAAGAAAAATGTAAAAGTGTTAAAAACAAAAAATGTTTAAAAAAAATTAAATCATGAAACTTTTTTTTCCCAAAATTAAATACTTAAAGAATTTAAACCCCCTTAAATTACAGCGGCCCGCTAAAACCTCCCCATTAAACCCCGGGACCCCAAAAAAAAAGTCAAAACACCCCCAAACCCCCATGAGTTAATCAAAACCCCCCCGGGGCCTTTAAAAACCCCCCTTTTAAAAAAGTTTACACCCTCCCCAGCCCCCAAAAGGGTTACCACCAATGATTTCCCCCGCTAAAAAAATTCCCCACCCCCAAACCCGGGCCCCCCCAATGAAACCCCCACCAAACCCCCAAAGTCAAACCTTTCCATTAAACCCCAAACCCCCAATACCCCCCCACCACCTCCACAGGACCACCCCAACAATTACCTGCCCCTTTAACCAAATTTAATCCCTTTTCAATTTGACCCCAAACCCCCCCAAAATTTTTAATTAAACCCCACCACGAAGGAACAGGTCCGGGCCCCCCCAAGACCGTAAAAAAGGAAAAAACCCCCTTTTTTTAAAAAAAACAATTTTTAAATCTTCATACCAATTTTTGTAATTAAAGGGCACCCCTTTTTGCCCCACCTTTTCAGAAAACAAAAATAAAAATAAGTTTAATTAATGAACCCTATTCCTTTTTTCCCCCCAACCCCCCAAGGGGCCAACAGGGAAAAACCACATCCCCCACAAAGAACGGCCCCTTTAGAGCCCTTTTAAGCCCCAAAAAGAATTACCAACCCCCGGGACCCCCTGCTGACCCTAAAAAAATTGGGATTCCACCTCACAGCCCCCCTTGCAAGTTTTTTTTGAAACCCCTAAATGGTTAAAAACAATATTTAAATACCCTATATTCCCCCAAAGGGAGTGCCACTCCCCACTCCCATTCCCCAGATTTTTCAACCCCCAACTATGACTTTCCCAATCCACACCCTTTCCCCACCAAAAAACCTGACCCCCCCAAAAAAAAATTTAACTCAACCCTTTTTTTCCCTTTTAACCCCCAAAAAATGCCCCTTGGGAAAAAGATTTCCCCAAATTACAAGAAAAGGCCCCCGGCCCCCCCTGTTTAAAAGGAAAAATACCACCCCCAAACCCCCCAAAAGAAGAAAAAGACCAATTTTTTTATAATTTCCCCCAAAATAATTTTTAAAAAGAATAAAAAAGCCAAAAAAAAGGAATTTTTCCCTTTCACCACCAAAAAACCACCACCCCCACCAACCACCGAAACCCGGATTTTACCCCTCCAACAAAACCAAAAAAACAAATTAATAATAACGTTTTTAAATTTTTCAAAGAAAACCCCCAAAACCACCCTTAAATAAATTAAAAACACACCCCCAAAAACCCCATTTAAACCAAACCCCCCAAGTTTTAAAAACCCAAAATACACCACCACCCACCCCAACAACTGATTTTTTAAAACCCCCAACGCAAAGGGCAAACAGGAAAAAAAACGATGAATGCAAATGAAGGAAAATATGATTAATTCAATATATAAAATTTTCGAATAAAATAAATTTAAAACCTTCCCGTTATCTATAAAACCACTTCTTTTCATTAACCCCGCCTTTTGTCTGTTTCAAATACAGCTTATTTGTTTTAGTGCGTCACCGCCTCATGTTCCCTTGTGTAAAAACGCTCTTTTTCCCGCTTTTGTGTTGGTCTCTCCCTCTTTCGTCGGGGCTTCCGGGCTGTCCCTTTTCTCCCCCCCTTTGTGCGCGGGGCCCGTGGGTGTTAGCTCTGCGGGCCTCTGTTGAAAATTTTTGGCTCTCTCTGAACAGCGCTGTCCCGTCTGGGTCGCACCTGCCTCAAACTCTCGGCCAAAGGCTGTTTCTGCCACCCCTGCTGCTTTAAATCTCTCGTTTGTGCTGCTCGCAACGCTCTGACCTCTGTCCTGCTCAACCAGCATGAGTCCTGGTAAACCCTGTAACGAAACCCCTTTGGTCTGCACTGTGTGCTCATTGGTGGCGCCTGCTCGTGTGGCCCCTGCAACCCTTGCTATTGGCCTATTTTTTGCTGCGGTTCCTGCAACAAAACTGGGTTGTGCTCTGGGCTGCAAAAAAGGGAACATGTTTACAAAACCCGGTGGGGCCCTTTACAAACTCTTTGTGTTTATAAACCTGCTGGCTGCACAAAACTGACCCTGGGGCTGCTGCGCTGGAAACCATCTGGTGGGAGGAAACCGGGTCGTCAGGCTGACTCACACTCGACACGCTGAGGAAACGGGCTGTTTACAGAGGACTTATACAAACATGTCTTTCACTCTGATTTCTGCGGTGAACACCGGCTTGTGAACAAACAGCAGGCTGCAACAAACTACGTTTGTGAACAACAAAGCGCTCCCTGCCAGAAACACACACTTTAAAAAAACCCAAACTGGCTGTATAGCAAGGGCCTGAAACCAGCGTTGCTACAAAGCTCGGGTGACTGGAACACGAATTTAACCATTTTAACAAAACGCGGGTCGGCCCCACTGAACGAGTAAACCAACATTGCCCTTGTGTGCATGAGGCTCAACTAAAAAGAACGGTGTGCTGAAACAACCTGGCGTAACATGCTGCTCTTTGGCTGGTGACTGGGACTGCTGTAACTCTCTGTTTTGGACTGCTGCATGCTACTTGCTGGCTAACTGCTGTAACCACTCTGCTCTGGTTTGGGGCCTGCTGCGCCATCTGCGCTCTTTTGCCTGGCTGCTGCTCCTCTGCTGTGCTGTCCCTGCTGCAACAACCTGACAATCCTGTACTGGCATTCTTCCTACGCTGTTTCTCTGTCCTTCCGCTCTGTCCCTTCTGCTGCTAACCCTGCTACTCTCTGTGCTCCGGTTGCTGCTGTTTGGCCTTCTCTTCTTTCCCTGCTGCTCTTCAGGCTGTTTTCCTGTACTGCTGTGCAACTCACTTTTGAAAATGCTGGCGAACTGTTACTGTTGCCAATATACGCAGTCAAAAAATTTTCCTACGTCCCTTGGATTAAAAAGTCGATGTAGCTCTTCAGGGGGAAACACCCGACAGGGCTGGTTAGAATGAAGACTTAAGGGTTTGGGCTTTAAATGAAATTCTGTTTGGCTTGCTGCCCTCTACAGCCTCGCTCAAAAAGGGCTAATGGAAATGTTGTGCCTCTTATGCTTGGTTTGGCGCATGTGCTTTTCGGTGTGCGGCCCCTTGTGTCTGGTTTCGGGGCAAACTTCCTGTTGGGCTTTATAAGTGCGTTTTTTCCCCGGAAAAACTCTGCCCTTGTGTTCGCATTCTGATCAACCGCAAAACTCCGTGGGTCGGCCTCCTTCTGGCCCTCGTTTCGTCTGGCTCTGCCTCTGGAATCTTGAACACAATTCTCAACACACACACATTCTGTGTCAGGGCTAGAGGAACCCGTCCCAGTGTGTTTAACCCGTT
This sequence comes from Pseudoliparis swirei, assembly GCF_029220125.1. Lineage (NCBI taxonomy): Eukaryota > Metazoa > Chordata > Actinopteri > Perciformes > Liparidae > Pseudoliparis > Pseudoliparis swirei. The sequence continues at coordinate 31,316,361 of NC_079394.1, read as the reverse complement.
TTGCATGTGCTCTTGTGCATACATGTGTCTTAGAAGCATCCTTGAAGAGCCAGGACACAGATCATGAGGAATCCACAGACAACGCTCCCAAGATTATCAACCCACTTGGGGCCCACGTTTGCTGCCCCTTTCTGCTTTCCCAAAATAAACCAAAATTCTGTTGAAAAGGTAGGGAAACGCTTTGTTCCCAGCCGTCCTGCGGGAACTGGGTCCTGAGGTAAACATTAAGTCTCCACCTTTGATCCACCGATTGGGAGTCAGGTAGCACAGCCTCTCTATTGGAAGCTCTGTCCAGCTCCTTGTTCTGAGTTTGTCATTGAACTGATCGGTTCCTCTCAGAGAAACAGACAAACCATCTGAGGTTGTGACTTCCTGGAGGCGCTGCTAAAAATAGAGGAGAACATGTCTCTTCATAAATAACCCGGGGTAGATGGCCTTACAATGTTTACTTAACTTTTGTGTATTTTATTTGTCCGTTATTGCGTGAGCTGCACATTATAATGACGCTGACCCCTGACGCATGCACACTGCGGGGGGATCTTTCATTCACTTAGGACTCAGAGGCCATCGGCATGGTCTCAGTCAGGCTGACCTTTCACCACCATCACAAACACACACTGAGAAGAATGGAATGTTTCTGACAGATAGGACTCTTCTCTCATCAGCCCTAAAGCATGCTCCTTCTCACTTCTCATCTCCCTCTTCTGGGTGAAGAGTGATCCTGGGCTTTCCAGTGTGAGGGGGGGGGGGATGCCAAACAGCAAAAGGTCATACAGCAACAGTAGAAAAACACTATATCCGAACTTCATTGCTTAGGGGAAGAGCACGATGGCGACGGGGTCGTCCTCGGTTGGGTTCGTTCCTCTTTAACTTCCTAATGTCAACTTCATCCTGCCTTGAGCTGCTTAATTTCAATCAGGATTTAGAAAACACCACAGCACCGAGACAGCACTGGTGAAAATTACAAATGA